>NC_136488.1:138922632-138950132 GCF_053919585.1 Euprymna scolopes
AAAAGTTATATTAATTTTTATAGTCATTTTTGTGCGTCCCGTTTCGGGTTCTCAATCTTTTCACAATTTCTTAAAGTTCAAATAAATTTAAACTGAAATTTGAAAAGTATTTTACTGCAGAAAATTTGATATACGGTCGAAAATAAGACATCGAGTCTTTATTTGAGAAGTGGAGGAAGAGAAAAAATCAGAAAATATAGACGGAGGCGGAAGAAAAGGAAAATGAATTAAAATCAAAACAAGTGAAGCATGCATGGTCCCCCGTGAGTGCATAGTGAACGAGGCAAAAAATGGCTAAGTTCAGCATTTGCCCCCTCCCCCATTTAGCCTCAAAAGTCCCCAGGGGACGTCAAATCCTGGTGAAAATGAACAAACGGTGCAGTTTTAGGCCTTAACATATGAAAATTCGAATTCTGCACCATGCAAAAAAAAAAAAAAAAAGAAATGACTAAGTCCATTATTTGCACCCCCCCTCGATCTAGACTCAGAAGTTCCCAAGGCCTTAACATATTTAAATTTGAGTTCAACACCATGCAAAACTGCTAAATAGACATACACAGAAAATTTTGGACAAATATGGTAAAATAGTCCCCAAAAAGCAGGCACACCCAAGAGTTATCGCAAAGTATAGACAAACAAAATTATATAGAAATCAATTAGTTACAACTTTCCAAAAAGTTTGATAAAAATCCAAGTTTTTTTTAAAATAAGCACACAAGTGTCAATTTTAGCCATTTTAACCCGAAAGGCATCCATAGGGGAGCAATTGAGTTTTCCTGGAAAATCCGTTCTGTTACTTTTTTACTTATATCATGTCGAACTCGGGAATTTGGACTGACGGAACGAGAGCACGCTACCCTCCGTGAAATATATAAAGGGTTCCGCTCGAAATTCCGTCCAAATTCTCGAGTTCGACAGAAACATTCCCGAGTTCGACAAGATACACCTGAAGAAGGTCGGAGGCTGCATCGACCGAAACGTTGTGAAAATCACACTCACGATGATAACAGTAGTCCGATGAGTCCAAATAAGATGCTTGTGAACATTTCAAAAAATTCCTAGGCATAGCTATTGAGGAAAGTGCGGACAAACGAACGGACGAACGGACAAGGTTGAATTTACAGGCCAACCCCACCCCACTAAAAGTAACCAAGTTATTTTAAACCGTCACGATATTAAGTGCTATAAGATTTTTACATTCCAATTAGATGCGATAATACAATCTTTATAACTTATAAAGAAAATGCGTGAAGTTTTTTTTTAATCGATGCAAGTAGTGTGAAATTACCCCCCTTCCCCCACATGCGCAAAATTTATCTCATATTTTTACATCATTGATATCTACTTGGTTTTGTGATTAAAACATTTTTCTCCAAAAGGTAATTAGTGCACTGTAAAGTTCTGTAACATGTTCGTTGAATAATGCGATTATTTCACAAATCCGTTGACAATAACAAAAAACAAAAAACAAATGTCACGATCTAATCTATCAGCGATGGGAAAGAAGAAAAAAAAACCGGCAATCAATGCTACTAAAACATATTTGCCAATTCTGATGAATATAACTTCGTCCTTTATTAAGGGTAAAATCAGAACGAACTTTGATGGTAAATAATGAAAAGGCCTTCTTTTAGGTGCGTTAATTTGTATTGTTTTTTTGGTTGGCAAAAAAAAAAAAAAAAACAGATCAAAGTATTTTTGTGTAAATTACACGGTGGAACGATAAAGCTGTCGCCCCAGAGAAAACAACACTACAGCTTTATTTTAAAACTTTTATTGAAAAAAAAAAATCAATCGAAGTAAATTGATTATGTATTAGAGCTGTCATCTACTCAATGTAGCCGCCGTCAGCCTCAGTCACCGCCTTGATACGGGTCCGGAACTGGGGGCATGCTTTTTTTTCACAAGCGCCGGTGAGAGCTCGGCGAATACTTGGCGGTTGACAGCGATTCAAGTGGAAGAGAGAGAGAGAGAGAGAGAGAGAGAGAGAGAGAGAGAGAGGGAATGAGAATGAGAATGAGAATGAGAAAAGGGGTAAAGGGAGATGAGAAAACAGTCGAAGAGAGATAGATAGATAGAGAGATAAAAAGGGGGAAGAGGGATAGAGAAAGATGAGAAAGCTGTCGAAGAGAGGTAGAGAGAGAGAGAGAGAGAGAGAGGGAAGAGAAAGAGATGAGAAAGGGGAAGAGGGATAGAGGGAGATAAAAAAGCAGTCGAAGAGAGGTAGAGAGAGAAAGAGTGAGAGAGACAGATGAGAAAGGAGAAGAGGAATAGAGGGATTTCAGAAAGTAGTTGAGGAGAGAGAGAGATAGAGGGGAGAGAGAGAGAGAGGGAGAGAGAGTACTTGAATGGAAATAGAGAGAAAGAGATAAGACAAACATATTCGGAAAGAGGTATCTTCCACACTTAAAAACAATTATTTTGTTATCCATGTCTTTGGATAACATTTGATAGCCTTGCTAGTTGGTAAATACAGGTTATCTATTAAAAAAAATAAACACGAATACGTAATATTCTCCTCCAAATCTTCCAAAATCAAAAATAAATAAATAAATGAATATTATCAGTCGATACAAATTTGAGATATTTGAAACAACCAACTTTGATCAAGAGGTATTTCCTCGGAATATATTATAGAACACGGTAGATCACTGTATTTAAAAGCATTGAATAAACATGTAAAATTTACTAAAAAAAAATAATTTCGTTTTTGTCCTTTTTAACACCGACATATTTCAACTTCTTGCATTGTGATAGCTTCCTATGACTCCTCTATATAAAATGAATTAATTCCTATGAATCCTCTGTATAAAATGAATTAATTTTTCAAACAAATCGATTAATTGTCTGCCCTAGTTGGGGACCCATCACAGTGCACCGGGAGGAAACTTCACATGCCTCACCGCAGTCCAACGTACATTGTATTCTAAATAGCACTGTAGAGAACTAACGCTTGATTTTATAAAATTATTTTTATACTAGCCGTTCAGCGCGGATTTGCTCGGGCCCGATGTACTGTTCATAACTTTATGTGCATATGTATATATATATAATAAAAAAGTTTAACTCATGTCCAGGTAACCTACATCTAAAATTTCAAGTTTTTAGACCCAAAATTGGAAGAGAAATTGGTAGAGTCTGCAAAGGTTAACTCTGTAAACTTTGATCTCTTGGTATCCAAATTTTCGCCCAAAAACGGATCAAAAAGTTTGCTGCATATCTGAATACCCTTTATGTAAAATTTCAAATGTTTAGACCCAAAATTCGCTGCATAGTTTGCTAGATACCGCAAAGGTAAAATCTTTTGAACTTTGACCCCTTGGCAACCAGATTTTCAGCCAAAAATCACTAAAAAGCTTGCCATATGTCTAAATACACTTTATGTAAAATTTAAAATGTTTAGGCCAAAAATTGGCTGAGTAATTTGGTAGAGACCGCAGAGGTCAAATAAAAAAAAAACTTTGACCCCAATTTTAACTCCTTAACATTTATTATTTCGGTTCAAATTGAATTAAAAAGTTTGATCAATGTCCAAGTAACCTACATTTAAAATTTCAAGTGTTTAGACCCAAAATTGGCAGAGTAGTTTAGTAGAGTTTTCAAAGGTAAGATCGTTGAACGTTGAGCCCTTGACAGCCAAATTTCTAGCTGAAACCCGATTAAAAAGATTATTTCTAAATCTCAATATCTCTTATGTCAAATCTCGAGTCTGTAGACTGAAAATTGACAGAGTAGTTTGATAGGGAAATGTACACACACAGTCAGACACATACACAGATAATTTCACTTTTGTAGATATACAAGCATGGGTGCCCGGCGTTGCCCGGGTGTTTGGAGTTGTGTGCTGAGCATTAAAAGAAAAAACGGCCAATTTTTTTTTTAAACTTTGACCCCTATTATGACCCCTTATAACAAAAACAACCAACCAACCAACCAACCAACCAACCAACACAAGTTTTATATGACTGATACGAACGACAGTTATTCTTAGTTTTTTATCACTTGTTTTTTTTTTTTATCTTGCATCTTTAGCCTTATTTCTCTTGCGCCAATGAATGGAGGTTTTCCCAACAAAATGTATAACTCGCTTCGTTTTGGCTTCTTTTTAGTTTGAAAATTTCCGGCCTTGCCGGTACTTTCCGGTACTTTCCGGCGCTTTTTGATATCCTTACTCCAACACTTCATTTATATTTGTACAAATCTGATTAATCGTACAGCCGTCATCACGTTTTACTCGCATTTGTAATTGATGTTTAGTATTGCTAAAATTTCTAAATTTGTCTCTGTTAAAATTTCATTTCTTCTTGGTCCTTCGACAGAAGGAGGGTGCACCTATAGATTCACCCTTGTCCGTTCGTCCGTCCGCACTTTTCTCAATACCTACGCATCGGAATTTTTTTGAAACTTTGCACAAACATTAAACATGATATGAGTAAAAAAGTAACAGAACGGATGTTCCGGGAAAACTCCGGTTACCCCCGTAGGGGTGCCTTTCGGGTCAAAATGGCTAAAATTGGCACTTTTGTGCTTATTTAAAAAAAACAAAACAAACATGATGCCTTGGATTTTTATAAAACTTTCTGAAAAGTAACTAAATGATTTCTATATAATTTTATTTGTCTATACTTCACGATAGCTCTTTGGGTGTGCCTCAGGCGCTTTTTTAGGACTAATAAAAACACTCCATTTTGGGGACTATTTTACCATATTTGTCCAAAATTTTCTGTGTATGTCTATTTAGCAGTTTTGCATTTTTTGCAAATTTAAATATGTTAAGGCCTTGGGGACTTTTGGGGCTGAATGGAGAGGGATGATGGACTTAGTAATTTCTTTTTTTTGCACGGTGTAGAACTCAAATTTACATATGTTAAGACCTAAAACTGCACCGTTTGTTCATTTTCACCAGGATTTGACGTCCCCTGAGGACTTTTGGGGCTAAATGAGGGGGGGGGCTAAACTTAGTCATTTTTTCATATCTCGTTCACTGTGCAATCACGGGGCACCATGCATGCTTCACTTGTTAAGTTTGGTGTCAAGCAACCTATTTCAGGGAGTTCAAAAACTAGTTAGGTAAAAAAAATCAAAAACAAAAAACAAACAAACAAACGAATACATTACAACACTAAAAGCATTTTCCCACAAAATCTCGGACTTGAATCTTCCCCATGAGTCAATGGTATGTGGGAATACTTTGGAG
Source organism: Euprymna scolopes (assembly GCF_053919585.1). Lineage (NCBI taxonomy): Eukaryota > Metazoa > Mollusca > Cephalopoda > Sepiida > Sepiolidae > Euprymna > Euprymna scolopes. The sequence continues at coordinate 138,927,830 of NC_136488.1, forward strand.
ATCATCTGATTAGTAAGAAATGTAGTCCTGAATGGGTTTCCTATTCATGGAACCATAATTTTCCAGATTTTTATCTATGGGCTTAGAAATTGTCTATCAAAATACTACCCAGAAAATTCCTGAACCGAAGAAGACTTTCACAGTTTAAATCAGTCATGAGCAAATGGTATGTGGGGATACTTTGGAGATCATCTCCTCAGTAACTGAAGAAGACTTTCACAGCCGAAATCAGGGCAATGCAAGAAAAAAGTGTATTGGAGTTATTTACAATTTTGCAAGTTGTTTTCGGATGAAATTTACGTTGAACCCCAATAAAATAAAGACTACAAGTTGCTGGTTTGAATCGTACCCCTCCAGTCTTGATAGCTCTTCAACTTTTGGAGTTAAAAATAGGAGGCTTTAGTTTTAGAACGACCCTTATAAATAGATGTTGTGAAGATTGGTAACCCAACTACTGTCTTCGATTTTTTTAATTTTTGTCCATACATTCTTTCAGCATTCCGGGTTTTCTGCATTGCTATCATCCTTCATAAATACCCACCTACTTGTTTACCAGCAATGTTCCAAGCAAAATATCATTCTCTTTTAGAAATATGGTAGCAAAATTCGTTCTCCAATCTTCATTCTAATATTTAATCCTCGCCCGCGCACTCGGAATTACCCAGCAATTTAATTGTTAACAGCTAATTATGATTAATTAGAATCAAACAAAACAAAAATGGCGGAGGAGATGTCGTGCATTTATTAAGGATGAAAACTGGAATTATATCCGTGTGATTTTGTTTATTTGTTTATCTTACCTCCCTTCGGGAACGGAGCGGGCATTTTCGTCTGATTATTTCCAGTTGTAAAAAGAAAACAATCTAATTACTGTATAAACACATTCTCAGGTCGCTGTTGTTTGCGACGCCATTGTTTCTAAAGCCAAGCGACGCAGTACCCCCCTCCCTCTCTCTCTCTCTCTTTCTTTCTTTCTTTCTTTACCCGTCTTCCATCTTCTGGTCCACTGAGCTCGGAGTTGGTAAATTGCGGGCTCAAGTACAAAGCAAGGGTTAGCTCAAACAGGTTACGAATGTCAGGCTAAACGAGGATTTTTTTGCATGAATAAATCTATATGCGCCTCTCGTAAATATACAAAAACAATGTTGGTTCTTCTCTAACAGTAACAAATATATCTTTCCTCCAGTCGCATATATTTTTATTCACAAGCAAATTAGGCACAAGGCCGATTTTTAATGTGAGGAGTGAAAGGGAAATGGGGACCAACTCCCCGGGGAGTAGGGGAGCTTGATGATGACAATTGGTATGAAGGGTTGCCCCTATATTGACCAAGGTCTTATATGTGGGGTTGCCGCCACATATGGTCTTTGCTTGCAGTAGGTATTTATTTGCTCCTCCACCGAGCAAATTAGGCACAAGGCCAATTTTTAATGTGAGGAGTGAAGGGAGGGAGAAGGGGAAAAGGGGACCAGCTCCCGAGAGGTGGGAAATGGGGCCTGGTTAAAAGTCAGGTATGTGGGGTTGCCCCCACATCTGGTCTTTGCTTGCAGTAGCTGTCGGAGCAGATACTACACTTTGATCTTGGCCAAAAAGCCAAGAAAAGGGTATTTATATGCTCCCCCACCGAGCAAATTAGGCAAAAGGCCGATTTTTAATGTGAGAAGTGAAGGGGAAAATAGGGACCAACTTCCCGGGGGAGTAGGGAAGCTGGATAATGACAATTGGTATGAAGGGTTGCCCCTACATTGACCAAGGTCTTATATGTGGGGCTTCCCCCACATATGGTCTTTGCTTGCAGTATCTGTTGGAACAGATACTACACTTTGATCTTATTTATATATTTTATTGTCGGCAAAAAATGAAATTACAATCATGACAATTGAAAAAACAAAAATCACAAGCAACAAAATTAGGCACAAGGCCCTATAAGAAATTGGGGAGGGGAGGGTTCAGGGTCTTTGTGACTATTTGACAAATGATGTAATGATGACTTTGGAGTCTTACTCTTGACTGGCAACATTTACCACAATACCTCATTCACTTTGTGGATCCTAATCTAACTAATAAATAAATCCCCATCGTTTAGAATATAAATAACATATGTACAATTTGTAAAAAGAAAATATCTGTGTGTTGTGCATGCATATTTTTTTTTTTTTTTTTTTTTAAATGTGTATGTGCATGTGTGTTATATACAAGAGTTCAATTTTATTTGAAAAGTAGAAAGTTCCTGAATTAAATGTAAAAATGTTCGTGGAGTGGGAAAAGCTAAAAAAATGTTCTTTTTAAAAAATAAAGAATAACACCTACTGGGTTGTTAGTAAGAGCCCCCCTGTCCTACTCTAAGTGACTAGATTTCCCACTGTTTACCGGGGAACCGAAAACAAGCAGAGAGATCCCCATTGGGGGTTGGGGAGAAGCCTTAATGGAAGTGGGAGAAAATAAAGTAACGGGTGAAGGAGTTGGAAGGTGACCTCTGAGTAGGGGAGTGACCGGAGATGTTTAAAAACAAACAAGTGGTGTAATAGGGGGATGGGGGAAATTCTAGCACCAAAAAATAAAACCAGGAACAGGATCTCATTTGTACCACCAGTCAAGAGTCTTCTTAAACTTTTCTTTGGCTAAAACCTAAGTGGGATGGGTTCCGAAGGACCCAGCACCGCCTGTGCCATGCTTAAGGAGGGAACATGTATTCAAACTTGGCTCCTCGACGGATGCACAAACTAGTGTTGTGCACTCACCTCTTGTCAGACTCCACTCCATTCGCATCTGATCTTCACTTTAAGCAGATGTTTAAAGTAAACGATCAGATCCCGATCTGGAACAGATGTCCCTTCGCGGACCAACTTGAGGCGCGTGATCCAAATGACCATACGCGCTACTGCTAGGATCGCCAGGAAAACCATTCTTTCCTCCCTTGGGAATGGCGGCTCCATGTTGTACACAAAGTATCCTGCATCGAGGTCGAGCAGCCACTCGCCATCGATGCGAGCCGTTACCTCTTCGACTTACTCCAATAAGGCCTGTATCCGGCTACAACTGAAAAACGCATGCTCGATTGATTCAAGCCTGTGTTCGTCGCAGCACGGGCACCAGGCCCTTGTTTGTTCTTTATACATACTTTATACATACATACAGGTCAGGGAGAATTCCGAGTTAGTCAGAAAGTCCCGACCCAGCTCCCAACTCCATTGTGAGCGGATAACCTCCATCGACCATCCCATCCACCTACTAAGAGGATCCTTTGCGGTGCCCTCCACTAAATCCTGATAAAGTTTCTTCCTAGGCTGATTGAGGACACTGCTCCCCGGCAATGCTCTAAGTGCGGTCCGGCATTCGGCAAAGAACTTGGACTCCCTGTTCGGCCGACGACGACCTTCTACCGAAAGGTTGAGTTTGAGATTGGGAAACGAGTTCTCAACTCTAGGGACCCAAGGAGCGTTCTCCTCTTGTGAACGACCCAGGAAAGCCAATCTCTCGGCGTTTCTATGACACAAGTGATTGAGCTGACCCAGGACTCCCTCGCTTAGACTCTGGACACAAACCTCTCTGCAGATATAGTGCTTACCCTCGTCTCACAGGAGTGAGTCGAGGTGCTTTTTGTAAGCGGGTTAGGCGTTCTGCAGGAAGAGGAAGTACAGACAATCAGTAAAGGATGAGCGGAAAGACGTATGTAGCACACGCCTCTGCCCGACCCTTCAAGGACAATTTCCTTCTAATCCAAGTCTTAACTGACGATTTGACCTTGATCTGTACTTCCGACCAATTCTTCTCCAGCTGAAGTCCCGGTACAAACCAGACACCGAGAATACAGACCAGCCCATCAGTCCAGCTGAAGATTCCTGGATCGAGTTTACCCAGGTCCAGGCCCCCAACCGCAGACTGACAGACTTGCTGTGGTTGAAGATGGCCCTGTGATTCTTCGTATCGAATGAGCGCCTCGACCACTGCTTGAACGTCCGTGGGGCAAGACACGAACACGGTGACGTCATTGGCGAATGCAGAAACTATGGCTCGTGTGCCTCCAGGTAAAGCAATTCCACGCAGGACTGGTGTAGCCGCCTCGTCCCTTAACTTGCGAAGGAGAGGTTCCAACGCCAGGACGTACAAAAGAGGCTACAGCGGACAACACCAACACACCGACCGGGAGACGGTGAATGGCTCCAACAGCTTACCGTTGATCTGCACCGCTACCATTGGCCTATCATACAGAACAAAGATCCACTTGCGGAAGCCCGGATTAAATCCGGCGGCCTCTAGCACAGATCCCAGGAACTGATGGTCCACCCTATCGAACGCCTTGGACTGATCCAAACTGATCAGCACGGCTTCGGTGTTGTCTTCTATTCCCTCTATTCGAGCGAATCAAATGAAGATTGTCCCGAATCGATCTCCCCTTCACAGCATAGCTCTGGTCCGGTTCGATCAAGTCAGTAATGACAACCTGCAAGCAATTTGCTAGAATCTTTGCCAAAATCTTTAACTCTGTGATTAGCACACACCACCATGCCACCCCACCATGCTGTTGACCTTTCCTCAGCAATGTGATCACTCCCTTGGTCACCTGTCCAGGGATGGAGCCCTGAGCAAACCAATGGTTGAACATATCCTTCAGAATAGGGACCAACATGGGCGACAGCCTCAAGTAGAACTCATATGGTAAACCATCAAGCCCCGGGGACTTGTTATAGCTGACCTGCTTCAACGCAGTAATGACCTCATGTTCCGTAACAAGACAGTCACAGCTAGCTGCCTGAGCCGCTGTGAGGCAGGGCGAGTTGGCCGAATAGCTGCCAAACTCTTTGACCCTGAGTCTGGGTAGATGGGTAAAGCGCTCCGATAGATGCTCTCGAAACCCCTCACAGATCTCCCGAGTCGACATGAGGGCGTGTCCTTCCAGGTTATGTACTTTCCGAATGTACCCGTCTGAACCATGCCTTACAGCAGCCTTACACTCAACAGCATCAACGTTCACAGCTCCGTTAGAGACTTTCTTTAACTTAGCCCTAACTACCTGACCTTCGTACCACTCGCTAACCAAGCGGCTGAGGTCCTGTTTAGCTAATGCTATCTCTCGGGAGTCCTTCCCCTCCACCGCCCAGATCAACTTATCCTCTATACACTTCTTTGCCTTAGCCTTATTTAACACGAGGCGTTGGCTGTACTGGAAAGAGAAGCTTCTAATTTGGCCTTAAGGCTAACACACCACTTACTCCCTGTAACTGCCCCCACTAAAGCCCGCTGAATTAAATTGGTAACCTTCAACCGGTGGTCCTCCAGCTCCAACAAGGTGCTGTTGACCTTCCAGTGTCTGGCCAGTTTAGGCCTAGCACTTAAGTTCAAACAGGCCATAACAAGTTTATGGTCCGAGTGTCCTAACAAGTGGAACGTGGGGCACGATAGAAAATCTACGATGCCTCTTCTTACTAACATCCAATCCAAGTAAGTACTCGGATGGGAAGCCACTACAGAATGCCACGTCCACATCTCCCGCCCCGGGTGATCCAAGCGAAATCTGTCAATGAGATCGCACGAGGCCATCAGGTCTGACAGACCGCTGTCACATCGCACCGACCCGCTAGCCCCCCCCCCTGACCTTATCTATATTGGGATCAAGGATTGCATTCCAATCACCCATTAGAACTAACCGTTCCGAATCCACTAGGAAGCCCTCCAACGGTCAAAAAAAGGATACCCTCTCTACAGCAGAATTGGGAGCATAAACAGCGACAATCCAAAAAACACTGCAATTAATGGCAACATCAATAACGAGCGCCCGACCATCCTCGCCCGCGTGAACAACATTCACCGACGCTGACAGAGTGCGACTCACTAGCAAGGAGATTCCACGACTATAAGTATTGCCATATGCTGAGCAAACATCATAGTCGTTCACAGCACCTGACAATCCTTGTGACAAACAAAGTGTGTCTCCTGGATAGCGGCAATATCTACCTTAAGGGACACCAGGTCTCTCACAACGCGCGAGGCCTTGCTTCGACACTTGATGCTCCTCACATTAAAAGTGGCCAAGTTCAAAGGCATGTTCACTTACCTTAAGCAGTGTTACAGACGGGTCTGAAATCCTTGGCAGACAGGATGTGGTAGGCCTGGCCGAGGCTTCCGGTGAGTAAGTCTTCTTCGGGCTGACCATCCTTGGCCACGCCTCCCACATCCAGGGGAAAGATTAGTTTCAGCGCCCTGTATAGTGATGGGTGGACGTAGATGGGGGTTCTACCCTCGCATTTTACTGAAGTCTTTAGCAGTGAAGGGTGATCCATGTCTATCAGTTTTAGGCCTGGTATCGCTTCCTTGGCTGCCTCCAGCATTGACCACAGGGCTTCTGTCCGTGCGTCCTTATTTTTTCGCACAAAGGTGGTTAACATTGGAGCGTCTGGGAATTGGGTGGGATCGGTGACATTGCTGCACCCGATGTACACCAAGTCCCTCAGTTTGTTATATTGAATCTTCTGCTTGCCCTTCAACTCATTGGCTGCTGGCAGAAGGCTCGTTTCGCAGATTCTTCCTCCGGGGAGAAGGGGAGTTTCTTTGTTCGCTCCGTGCAAACCGTTGTTTTCTCCTTGTTGAAGGGAGGAGGAGGTGGAGGAGGAGGGGGATTGAGTTTGGTGTTGGGGATGGTTGCTTCTCTTTGCCCTTCCTGTCGTGGGACGGGTCCGAGATGAGTCTCTAGGGGAGGAGGGGTGGGAGGGGATTGATTGCTCTGACTGTAAGGGGGTTGTGGGATTGGGGAATTCAGCCTCGGCATTATTTTGCTCCCCCACCGAGCAAATTAGGCACAAAGCCCATTTTTAATGTGAGGAGTGAAGGGGAAATGGGGAGCTGGATAGTGACAATTGGTATGAAGGATTGCCCCTACATTGACCAAGGTCTTATATGTGGGGTTGCCCCCACATATGGTCTTTGCTTGCAGTATCTGCCGGAACAGATACTACATTTTGAGATATTGAATCCTTTATTCATGTTAAAAATACAGTCAAAATCAACAATGAACAAAAAAACTTAACCACATGGCCAACTCAAAAGGGGGGATTGTGGGGGTCGTTGGTCATCCTTGTCACTCCAGAACTAAATAAAATCAAAAGTTTCTCCCAGCTAGTATCTTCTTTCGCCATAATACCGCATTCACCCTTTCATATTGGGGGACGTCCTACTTAACTCCCAGTTTTTAAAACATTTTTTATTGACGTGTTTGATCTTGGCCAAAAGTCCAAGAAAAGCTTAAAAAGCTAAGAACAGCACCTATATTAACAACAGACCTTTGATCTTAACCAAAAAGGCCAAGCACAAAAGTGTTACGGACAGACCGACGGACGGACCGACCGACCGATGGACCGACGGACCGACGGAGTGACGTATAGAGCGCTTGCATGCGACTAAAACCCTAATCTTGGTATTATCTTCGGACCTTTCAGCTTATGTTTTAATAAAATTTTTCAAATACCCTTGTGAACTTAGGCTGTGTAAAGTGTTAACTTTGGTCCATATCACATGCTCCTACTTTTATCGATTTACTTCGATTATCGATTATCGATACTTATCGAAGGCATTTCGATACAAAACCCACAGAAGAACACTGCCAGCCACATAAAGTATCTTTGTGTGAAAATCCATAAAAATCGGCCCCGCCGTTTAGGAGTCTATCGTGAACGAACTCACACACACGGACACATACAGAGACAGTTCCTTTTATGATATGTATATGAAACAGCGAAACAGTACTGTATGTGGATGACTAATTCACATACAGTACTGTTTCGCTGTTTAACAGCTCATCAGTGTGGCTAGACAGGCAACTGCCTCAAGCCTGGATATATATATATATATATATTGAACTAAGGTATAAGTGGCTAATGTGATTAAGGTTCGGATTCATATAGGCAATCTGAGTGAGTTGTGCGGCCAGATGTTTGTTTACATTACATTTATATTTCTGCATGTTAATTCAGTCGAGGAAAAGGGGAGCAGAAAGGAATTCTAATGACAAGACACTGTTTTTTAGGGATAGATATTTGTCCTCCTTTATTATATACTAGCATTTCAGCCCGGCGTTGCCCGGGTGTTTGGAGGTGTATGCTGAGCCAAAAAAAAAAAGAAAAAAAAAGCAGTCAATTCTTTTTTAAACTTTGACCCCTATTATGACCCCTTAACATTTATTGTTTAGAGCTTAAATCAAGTTAAGTTAGATCCATATCCAAGGTACCTATAACTTAAATTTCAAGTGTGTAGACCCAAAATTTTCGGAGGAGTTTTGTAGAGTTCTCAAAGGTCAAATCGTTGAACTTTGACCTCTTCGTAGCCAAATTTCTGTCCGAAAACCGATCACAAAGATTTTCCCAAATCTCAGTACAGTGTATATCAAATTTCGATTCTGTAGACTAAAAATTAACAGAGTTATTGCGACGGAAAATGTTCGCAGACAGACAGACAGACAGACAGACACATAGACACGTTCACTTTTATAGATAGACAGATAGATAGATAGATAGATAGATAGATAGATTTGTTTAACAAAAATATATACGTATACATAAATATATATGGAAACAATTTTGTGTTTACTATAAACTTTTTTCGCAAATATTACGCAAGTATAAATTATGTAGAATATCTGCATGAATATAATTACTAAAGATGATTATCCCATCAAAAAACCGAAGCAACTAATAGGGAATTAATTAAAATGAATGTTTAAAAGAATATGCAAATTAGCTAGATCTTTTGCTAGTGAATGCAATTCCACAACCAAGATATAAGAAAATTGTATTTTCTTTTTAAATAAATAGAAAAGAGGGGTTTTAATATGAATATCAATACACACAAAAGAAAAACGAATTTATAGGAGTATATATATATATATATATATATATATATATATATATATATATATATAATTCTGCATTAATAAATACGTATCATTTACCCAAACATGCTCTAATATAAACATGAACATACAAGCATACGCGCAGGCATACACATACAGCATTAATGAGCTAGTGGGCTCCATCAATTCGCTGTTTGGATATCTCGTTGGTAGGGCTATGACAATAGTATATTCTTTTCATTGTTTTAACTCTCGAGTATATATCCGACACAGTTAGATACAATTAATCAACCGAGAACCACATCACTATACATAAAAACATAAGATTGAGAATCAAAACAAGGAAAAGAATATGCTGTTGTCATAGCCCTAGTCATTATAATACAGCTTCTTATTCCAGCCGTTTCTTTCTAAGAACTTCAGGCTGGTAGAACTCTTTTCCTGCAACTGACTTCTTCCTACTTATAGGCTTGGTCTTTTTAAGACTAAAACCAATGGAAATATCAACGCTTTGCGATGATATTTTTCGTTATTATCTTCTTATATCCAGAGGATTCACGCGCTCTCTGGACTGACTTCTATTTAAAAAAAAAAAAAAAAAAAAAAACAATGTTGGGAATTTAATTGAAGTTGAATGATTCTCTGACGTTTAATGATTACAAAACATCAAAAAAAAAATGGACAAAAACATTTGTTCATAAAATGTATTCTTGTAAGGCCTTCATCTCTGTATACTACATGGGATGTGATGGAAACTCCCAGGAGCCGCAGAGCGCTGACGCTGACTCATCCGGCTTCTGTTGAAGTTAGCGTCAGGAGAAAAGAAAGAACATTTTTTTTTTTTTTTGCCGTCTTCGAATAGAAATTGCAAAATCATTTGCATTGGCATTCTGAACAGCCTTTTAATGGCGACGATAAAGATTGATTAATTTACTACTACTACTACTACTACTACTACTACTACTACTACTACTACTACTATTAATAATAATAATAATGATAATAATAATAATAATCTGTTGTCACCCAGTCTCCAAGGAACACCACCGACTGTTGTCAGTGAGTAATCTCTGATGATGACTTATGTGTAAGAACTTCAAGTGAATAATAATAATAACAATAATAATAATAACTATAATAACAATAATAATGATAATAATAATAATAATAATAATAATAATAACAATAATAATAATAACAATAATAATAATAATAATGATAATAATGATAATAATAACAATAATAATAATAATAATAATAACAATAATAATAATAATAATAATAATAATAATAAACACCACATAGAATCATAAAAACTTGCAAAGTATAATTAATTTCCCGCCCTGTGTCGCCGACTTCCGCGCCTCCCCCGCCCGATTTCGTTTAGTGTCACCATAAATTGGCGCCGCACCAAATAAGCCAGGAGGATCAAGGAGGATGGAAAGACCCAGGAGAGCAGACCCTAACCAAACTTCCACTGGATGAGTGCGAATGTTATGTAGTGGGGGGGGGGGTTCATATCGGCGACATATAAAGGACGATGAGACATTTATATAACTATACACGACGACTGTGATAGCGATCCTTGGGGACTTCATCTTATTAATAGTTCAGCGTGTCCCAAAAGAAGCTGATGTTTAAAAAAATTCATAACTTTCTTAATTTTTTATATTTTTCTTTTATTTTTTCAGATCATCTAGAGTAACCCTTCCAAGGTCATCAGTAGTCGTTACACTACCGAGTGGCGGATATTTATCGTAGAGTCGTATTTTCGGGCGAATGAGTCAATATCAGAAACTCAAAGAGAATTTCGACGAAACGCCAACACAATAAATTCCCTACTCCCAATGCAATAAAAGCAATGGTGGCTGATTTCATGAGCAACGGTCTGTATGTGACCTCCCTAAATCTGGTAGACCCCGTACAGCAAGAAGTGAAAAGAATCGTCAGAGATTAGCAGAGCGTGTGGCCGAGGATCCATTCACATCAGTAAGAAGGAGATCAAGTCAAATTGGGGTCTCTCTATCAATGTGGTTCCAGCAGGACGGTGCAACGGCGCATACGGCACGAGAAACATTAAATCTGCTCCAGGACATATTCGACAACCAAATAATTTCTCGTGGCTGTGAGATAAATTGGCCACCCTGCTCGCCACATCTTACATGTGCAGATTTCATCCTTTGGGGTTACCTCAAAGAGCGGGTATACGCAAACAAACCAACCATAATAAATGCCCTTAAAAACAAAACAATATAGAGGAGGAAATTAGGGCCCTACGCCCTGAAACATTAAGGAATGTGCCGGACAATGCCCTGCAGAGACCATATGTGTGTGAAAATGAAAATGGTGGACATTTGTGTAACATCATTTTCCATAACTAAAATGAGACCTTGTGAAAAACATACCCTAGATTAAGTTGTGTAATTAAAGCTAGAATAAGTAGACTATGATATCTGACTATATCTCAAAAGATCACGGAGAGGCTCATCTACCTACATCTGAAAATTGATAAGCATAACTGAAATATTGAGGAAGTTAATCAAATTTAAAACCCGTCAGCTTCTTTTGGGACACACTGTAGAAGGGATATAGATGTGAGAGGTATGTGAAATGGACATTTCTTTTTAACACAGTGGGGGAATTCATTATTTATGAAGGGGATACCGTTAACACTTTTGAGAAGGGGGACAGACAGTTAACACTTTCGAAGAGTGTTACAACATAAATGTTCATCTACAAAGACGAATCACAAAATCACGTTAATTTTTCTGTTGAAAGATGACAAACGAAGGCTTACAAATAACGTGACGATATTTATTCTTCCAGCTGGAGCTGGAACTGCTGCTGCTGACGATGATGATGATGATGAGGTATTCGAATGCTTTTAAATTTCTACTTTGTCTTGTTTCCCTTTCTGGTTCACTTCTAAAAACGCTTCAGCCAACTCAACTCGCCTCTCTCCCGAGTTTCCTAACCGTGACTCTCAGCTGTGCCTCTGAACTCTAACTGAGCTGACTGCCTGATTTCGAACCCTCTTAACTGAATACATTGAATCTATCTTTCTTTGTGACGTCAGAAACGTACTCATCAATGTGAGAGTCCCTCACGTGAAGTCTACATATTACACATGGCTCCACACGCCTTTTCAACACAAAAAAAATATCCTCAATCCATTGTCTATTATTTCTAACTGACCTATCTTTGTTTTATAATTATTTCTACTATAATGCCAATTCACTTAATTCCTGGGATCGCATCTAAATAGCAATATGTATTCACTTTTAACTTTTGACTACTGGGTTCGATTCTAGCCTTTTCCGTTAATAAATATTATTTTCAAACCTTATTTACGTCGTTCCTCTAATTACTGGGATCTGTCCGCTTTCATATATAACACGAAGAGGACTGGGACGTTGGAGAGGCTTGTTGCCACACAAATTCCAGTGAAGACCAATCGATCTCTACCAAACGAGAAATCAATCGTAAACGGCTATTGCGATAACGCAAACGCATTTGCAAAGGTTATCGAAAGAGGTGCTGAGTACTGGACATCTGGAGAGACTTGTTGTCACTCAGACTCCAAGGGACATCACAGGTTGTTCACAGAGGAATGTTTGATGTTAACGCGTGTGAAAACTCCTAGTGATTGAACAACAACAACAACAACAACAACAACAATAATAATAATAATAATAAAGAAAGACACATCGCTACTCGATTTCCTTTTCTTATTTGTATAATCCTTCTAGGATTGCTCATAAATATTAATGAATCAAGCGAGTCGCACGAACCGTGGCAGTCACAGACGTTTGAAAAGCCCGTGTTAAGTATTTAGAAACCCCCTTTTCCTCTTTTTTTCTCTTTATTTGTTGTTATCGTAAACCAATCACGGAAAGTAATAAAATTGACACTATCTTTAAAAGAACTGCAATCTAATACAATGACAAGCAACGCCTGACATTTTTTTGGAGGGTGGAGTGGGATAAAGTTATCGTTACTAACATCGTTTCAATTCTTGTTGTCTTCAAGGTTAATGTTTTTATCGTTTCGGTCAATATGTTACCCGTTCTTCTTCAGGGATAATCAATTGTTTGGAAAATAGCGTGGTGGCATTTCGATTTTTTTCTGGCTTCTTAGGCAATGTCCTTCCCCCCCTCCACACTGCCTCTTTATCATAGAAAAGGCGTTGCTAGTCTGTCTCTGCTTTGTCGTTGATTTCATCGACAGGTGCTCGACTGGGTTACGGTCTGTGATCAACCCTCTATGGAGTATTCGAAATAGGCACTCGTCTAACTACAACCATTGCCAACAATTCTCCTTACTCCCTATCAGTGTCTAAAACTAAACGAAAATGTCACGAGCAAAGTTTATTTCCTAGAATTGTGGAACACAATACCAAGGAGCTACTTCTTAACTGACCATAATATGATCGTTTTCAGATTCAGAGTGGGCGGGTTCTTGTTGGTCCATCCTCTTCAGTAGTCAATTTCTGTTCAATTTCAAACATTACCGTTCATCAAGGTGTTCTCAAAGGCCACCTGACAGTCACTAGCCTTTATCCTCGAGTGGTCTTTGGGCCTTGATAAGCAGTGACTTACTAGCAAAAAAAAAGTTACTTTATTTGGTGACCTTCTGGTTTTATCTAATGTTCTCACCCGTTCACTGCATATTGTTTAGTCTACACATTCCTCTCATACACTCTATATCACTCTCGCTGCTGTAACTCTCTTGGATTGCCTGTCGGCCCTTCTCTTCATCTGCTTATTAACAGTTTAAAATAATAAAGAAAGGAACGATTTTTTTTATTAAAATAGTCCATTGTAGACTAAAGGAAATCTCGCCATGAGTAGTAATACTATTTAACCTTTAACGAAAGGCAAAGAGGAAGAAGACAAAAAGAAAGAGGCAAAGAGAGAAAGGAGATATACAATGAGGGATAGAGGAGGTATAGAGTGACTAATGTGGTATTTAATCATTTTATTTAAAAAAAAATTCAACTGCCTTTACACACTTATATTTTTCCTGATTTGAACAATCTAATATGGGCTCAGTGGGTGACCAAACGGGTGACATTATTGTATTGTCTAATATTTAAAAGGCTCTGATTCTGTCTGTCTGTCTCCATATATTTATGGATCTTTAGCCGGTTTTAAGGCGTCAAAAATGGATCAAAATGGACAAATCGTTATAAATTTTATACATTCTTTTAGTTTTTAATTTTTAATCGGTTCACATACGTGTCGCGTTTGTACAGTGGTAACGTCACCAGCTTTGAATGATGCAGTTTTGATTCTAGCTGATGGCACCCAAATACCTTTCTTCTTTACTTTTGAAATCACGACACTATAATAATATATACGAAATCTGGACAAATTAAAATATCATATTTAAGCGTATTTTACACCCGGGCAAAGCCGGGCGATACGCCCCCCCCGCTAGTCTAAATATATTTGTTTTATTGTAATATAATAATTATTTCTGTATTGTTGTTGTTGTTGTTGTTATTATTATTATTATTATTATTATTAGTAGTAGTAGTAGTAGTAGTATTAAGTTGTATAAATGTCTCATCGTCCTTTATATGTCGCCGATATGAATCCCCCCACTACATAACATCCGCACTCATCCAGTGGAAGTTTGGTTGGCGCCTACTCTCCTGGGTCTTTCCATTCTCCTTGATCATCCTGGCTTATTTGGTGCGGCGCCAATTTATGGTGACACTAAAAGAAATCGGGCGGGGGAGGCGCGGAAGTCGGCGACACAGGGCGGGAAATTAATTATACTTTGCAAGATTTTATGATTCTATGTGGTGTTTATTATTATTATTATTATTATTATTATTGTTATCATTATTATTATTATTATTATTATTGTTATTATTATTATTATTGTTATTATTGTTATTATTATTATTATTGTTATTATTATTATTATTATTGTTATTATTATTATTATTATTATTATTATTGTTATTATTGTTATTATTATTATTATTGTTATTATTATTATTATTGTTATTATTGTTATTATTATTATTATTATTATTATTATTATTATTGTTATTATTATTATTATTGTTATTATTGTTATTATTATTATTATTATTATTATTATTATTATTATTATTATTGTTATTATTATTATTGTTATAATTATTATTATTATTATTGTTGTTATTATTATTATTGTTATTATTATTGTTATTGTTATTGTTATTATTGTTATTATTATTATTATTATTGTTATTATTATTATTATTATTATTGTTATTATTATTATTGTTATTATTATTATTATTATTATTGTTATTATTGTTATTATTATTGTTATTATTATTATTATTATTGTTATTATTATTATTATTATTATTATTATTGTTGTTGTTATTATTATTGTTATTATTGTTATTATTATTGTTATTATTGTTATTATTATTATTATTATTATTATTATTATTATTATTATTATTATTATTATTATTATTCACTTGAAGTTCTCGCACATAAGTCATCATCAGAGATTACTCACTGACAACAGTCGGTGGTGTTCCTTGGAGACTGGGCGACAACAGATCTCCTCAGATTTCTGGTACTCTTTACCTACTTCAATAACATATGCAGATCAATTTGCATCATCACAACTGCCGCTTGCCATTGACTTCTTGCTAGCAATGACCATTAATCATCACTAGAATTTACGTGACACAATCACATTGACACACCGGTTCTCACCAGATCACCAAAGTTAAGCAACGTTGAGCCTGGCCAGTACCAGATAGGTGACCATTTGGGGAGATATGCGCTGTATGTACCGCGCCCAGCCGTAGAAATTTCCATGTTGGTATCTGGAGGCGCATTAATTCACTGGGAGAAATGCACCTCCACTATTCGTTAAGATATGCATCTAGGAGAAGGAAACACTGATGTAAAAACCTGCGATATACTGTATACTCTGTCCTGTGGCAGTCATCTGCACCGACAAAGGTTAGCAGTAATACGAAAAAGGGTGGTTGGTTCTACACAAAGCCTTCACCATTATAAACAAATCATTTGTGTGGATTTCAGAGCAACTTAGTTGTTGTGGTGGAAACTCATACATCGAATTTTAAAATGTCCCGTCCCTAAAGGATTACGTGAGCCAGCCTAATACGGCACAATCACGTTGGCACACCGGATCTCGCCAGATCACCGAAGTTAAGCAACATTGAGCCTGGCCAATACCAAATGGGTCACCATTTGGGAAAGCGAGGTGCTGTATGTATCGCGAGGTAAAATACCAGGTTGAGAAACTGGCGCGGTCTATCTTCTCTCGAGGGTAGATGGGGCTCTCTTAAACGTGGTAGGTATCCCATCTAGTGATGGCATTACAATAAAAAATACCCTTGATAGCCCTGGCAAAACATCAAGTATTCAGCTACCGATAAGATTTGAATTACACTACAAACTCGTGTAGTGAGTTCAATCTCGGCTGCGGCCGCGCTGGATGGAGCCAGTCTATAAAAACCCTCGTATGTTGCGTTTCGGCCTCTTTTCGACACCAGCAAGACAGTAGCGAAAACTACGGTGGAAAGGCCCTCGACTGTAGTCATTGAAAGTCATTCGAAACTTCTTCACCGTTATCATATTGAACAGTGACTATTTCTTTGCGCAGCCCCTGACGACAGCAGGATCACTAGTTTCCCCCACTCTTTATCTGTGCCTAAACCTAAGCGTAGATTCCATGAGCAAAGCTTCTTTCTTAGAACTGCACGCCTATGGAATTGTCTTCCGTTTTTCTGCTTTCCAGCTGACTACAATATGGTTGTCTTCAAGTCTAACATAAACAAGTTTTTGATGCGCCGTTCCATATAACAATTAACAAATTAACAAATTTACCGAATCTCCATTACCAACGGTTACTATATTGTCCAATTTCTACTGTACACTTTTTTAACCCTTATCCTCGAGTTGCCTCTTGGCCTTGATAAATGGTGATGCCTATGTAAAAAAACAAAGGAAGACAGTGTCCATCCCCGAATTCCTGCTTACATTGCGGCCAAGCCAAGAAGCATATGTTGGACGATTTATGAAGTCAGGAATTCAAGCTTTTTCAACTACATACTCTACTCTTCTCCCTTCGCCTCTAAGGGGCTCCCACTCTCTTACTGACTCTATTACCGTGTGTGATCTGTTCTGATTATCTGATCTAAATCAACTTCCTAACTTCGAACCCTCGATTCATATACTGAGATCTCTTTTGTTTATGACGTCAGAAGTGTGGTTCTTAAGGTAACTAACTTTCACGTGGATTTACATATGTCTGTCCAAACACACTTTTAGCAAACAAAGAATTCTCAATTCTAATTGTTTAATATCTAACCTATTTTTAAACAATACTTTTTAACTCGCATTGTCCGTTCTATGAGCGATGTTTCTGACAAAGAGAAATAAATTGCTGCTTTCTGGATCAGAATCTATCCAACATTGAAGTAGTATTTTGTTTTATTAGCTTCTTATTGCAAGTGGTATCATCACATTGACACATCGGTTTCCGTTAGATCAAGTTAAGCAACGTTGAGCCTGGTCAGTACTAAAATGGGTGACCATTTGAGAATTTTCAGGTGTTGTATGAGTTCTCCACTTATCTCGGCATTTTTTTCCCAGTCGTCCTGGGTATCTTCTTGCAACTAGACTCAAGCATTGCCTGTTCAGGCGATGTGTAGTTGAGGATTGCGCAACCCTTGATTCATAATTACATGCGCAGGGGGCATCCATTGTCTTTCGAGACTGAACAAAGGTTGTCAATTCTAATGTCAAGTAGGTTTATGTTTTGTCTGGAACAGTTTACATAAAAAGGTAGACGTCAGCAGACGACATTGAAGGTTCAAAAAAAACTTTTTTCTGGCAAGGATGAAAAAGAATTAAAAACAGCTAAAAGTCCATCTTAAGAATACGGCAAGCCAATCATATTGGAAGTAATTCAATAAATAGTATTCTTACGCCAAGACATTTGATTGGTCGATGAGCAAATTATCACCTTGTGAATCTGTTAAGAAATTGTTCATGGATATACAGGATGTCTAAAAAATCACTGAAGGATTTTAAACTCAAATAGATTCTCTATTTTTTTCTCTAATTGTAATATCATCTGACTAAAACATTGGCAAATTTTCTTAATAAAATGCAAAATTCAAACAATCTTTATTTAAAAAAAAGATCTTTTAAATGTTATCCGTTTTAAGCTTCGCATCTTAGTGCTCTTTCCAAAACATTATTGATGACAGCTTGCAGAATCTCTGGATTGCGATTTAAATCCCTTATTTCGTTCCTAATGTTTTCCTTCAATTATTGAAGAGTTTTTTTTAATATACTATTTTACAATGTTTCGAATTGTGTTATGACTTGGGCTATCTCTTATATGAAAATTCCATCGATAAGCTCTTTGAGTCAAAACAATTGACCCCTGATTTTGGTTGGTTGTTTTTGTTTTACGGCATATCAACCCTTTTCGGGTTATTTAATGCCGAATTCAAAGATTTTGAAGAAAGTTTTTTTAATAGAATATATTTGTTGTTTTCAAGTCGGTTTCTATTTAACCCATAGTTGGAACCCTAACAGGTACTACCACTCTGAGCCAGAGTGGACCTTTTTTTTTACACAGTGATCACCACTTATCAAGGCCCGGAAGCCACTCAGGGATAAGGGTTATTGCAAGTACATTACGTTAGTGTGGAGATTTGATGAAGTGTTTACTTAAGGGGGGCGGCTCATTAGGAATTTGTTAACATTGAACTTGAAGACATCCAAGTTGTAGTCAGGTGGAAGGCAGGCAGACGGAACAGAGTTCCACAGGCGTGCAGTTCTAAGAAAGAAGCTTTGTTTATGGAATCCGCGTTTTGATTTAGGCACAGATAACGAGTGGGGGAAACTTTTGACAGTGGATTCAACTATACGGGTGTTTTTCGTGAAAGATTGGTGAGGGGAAACCAGAGATTGGAGTTCAGACGAGCACCTGGGAGCAATGGCAATTAAAGGGTGGCTCCACACTCCCTAAAGCCCACAAGCTGGGGCCTTACCATTGGATATAGTTTAAGGTCATATCCAGGACCCCCATTGAGGGACTTTTACCCTCTGCAGGGGGGCAGTCGGTGTATTCTAATGCCCCACCGACAGGGCCCCTGATTTTGGTAAAACAATGTCATAACTTACGTACGATATCCAATATTATACTTATCCATAATTAATTTCCAAAATATTTTCTGTAAAATATCTGAAATAAGGAAAAATACATAATCATTAATGGTAAAATGAGAAAGATTTTCAATCCGTCAGTGACGCTTTGGATAGTTTGTGTGTGACTGCTATAGATGCTTTGTAAAAAAATATAAATTTGCTGCTACCGTTAAATTCAATTCTATTTATTCGGTATAGGTGAAAACATTACACGTTTCTTTGGCGTTAAGAAGGGCGCGGGGAAAGAAAAACAAGAAGGAAAACGAACAAAGAGGGAGGGAGAAGTGTTGCAAATTTAGACGGTCGGAAATACAGTAAACCAACACCCGTTCAACTTCTTGAACTGATCCGCTGTTGGTGCAGTGGCAACCTCAAGCGGCAGATAAACCTGTTCATGCACGTATCGTAAAAGAGGCCCAGGTCAAAATAGTTATCGATTATACAAATAACGAAAACGGAGAAACTGGTCTAAAACTGCAGACTTGATGTCATAAAAACAAGGAGGAAGTTTCTAGAACTATTGTTCGAATATTTTAAACTAGCCTGAGTGGCCGGCGTTGCCCGGGTGTTTGGAGGTGTGTATTGATAAAAAAAAAAACAATTAAAAAAAGTAGTAGTAGGCAGGCAGGCTCGAACCTGTATCGCAAAGGAGGAAAAGAACGTAAAAAAAGGGTGACGTTTTTGCTGTTGTGTCCATCGCCAAACCGGAAGTGGCTAGGTTAAAATTAAGGTTAGTCGATCGAAAAGAGGGGATGACTTTCGAAAATATCGGCGAAAAAAGCGACCCCTCCTTGTAGAAAAGTGCCGAGTTGAAGGTGAAAGAATAAATGTTTTTAGCCAATTTTTCGATATTTGTTGTCCGAAGGATCAATCTTCAAACCGATATCAAACTCGTGAAAATCCGTCGCCTCTGTCGAAAGTTTTAGGCATACATACATACATACATACATACATGCATACATGTCTACATACATACATACATACATACATACATACATACATACATTTAAACAGACAGTTGAGATTAATATTCTAGATGTTAATAACAAGTGAGAATGAGTGAATAGGAAAATATACATTTATAATAGAAAATGTCCTTGAAATTATTACATAACAAGGAAATCTATGTATATAAAATAAAATGTTTGCGTGTATGTGTCTGTGTTCCCTATAGAAAGAAAGAATCTACATAGCCCTGCTTAAAGAAATTCATCTAGGAAAGAGGAGCTTTGCTTAAAAAAAAAATTAGATAGGGTAAACTGGTTGGCGCAAGACGATAATCTTTTGGTGATGGTGTCACAAATAAAACACTCGATGTAGCACAGAAGTAGTAAAGCTAAAAAAACTGTCATGCGAATGACATTATCAGTACAAATTCTGATCTAATTGCATCCTGAATGCCTACGGAAAAAACCTTGAATGCCTTCTAGACACTGTTATGGAGTGCCTAAGGTCTCTCTGTACAGGGGTTTGTCAGGACACTTGTCCTAAGGATATTTTTCCCTACATATAAACATATAAATTGAAAATCACATAGTATTCTCGGCCCTAATAAGATCGCCTCGGTATGGCTAACCAACTTTGGCCTTTACGGGGAATGGCGCATCTTTAAGTGATGTTGGTCCAAGTAATAGCACGAAGCTGGATACTCCACCAGACCAGAAAAATTATTGTCCTGAAAACCGGTAAGCTAAGAGACAACAAAGAAGGTATACTATAACTTATTTAAAGCTTAATTATGGAAAGGAAAATGATGTTCTCTTCTTTACTAACTCAGGATTTGAGAGTGAAATGAAAAATTTAATGAACTATTTAAATATCTATGTATTTCATATAGAGATCAAGTGTCAGCCCCAGAAAGCTTGATTTCTGGGAAAATTGAAGCAAAATGAAACACAAAAGAGAAAAGTCAAACTGAAAATAGCGAAACATATACAGTAAAAGTAGCCCGCTCTCTCTCTAATCTTTCTTTAAATGACCAACTGACACCATAAGACAAAATGCAATTCTTTTGTTCAAACAAGATGGCGCTACATGCAACACGTCTCACAGATCACTGACACGAGTTCATGACATGTTTACGGAAGAGAGAACAATAAGCAAAGGGTTATGGCCACCACGTTCCTCGGACTTGTCATCATGTGATTTTTATCTTTGGGAGACTTTAAAACAAAACGTTTATGCAAATCTAGACCAACTAAATGAGAACATTATTAACGCTATCAGGAGAATGACAAGAGAAGATCTACAGGCAGTATCTGCAAACGTTGTTAAACGTGCCCAGAAATGCATAGATGTCAACAGGGAAGACCTTCACTATCTTTTATAATGCTACAGGTAATTTAAACAAGAAAAGAATGTTCCTCCTCTCTACTATATTTTTCTGGGCTACTTCTAAGTGGGCCACCCTGTGGCGTGATGCGATAGTTATCATCGCAAACTTAGTGCTCGACGTGTCGAGTTTGTTCCATCGAGATTATGGCCTCAATTTATATACCTCTGCCTATAGTTATTAAATAGTAGGCAAGATTAGGCTCTCAAGCCTTCGCGGTGCAACTTATCTAGAAGAAGGAAAACCCCGAAGTAACAGTTTTGTTTTCTACTTATTCAAGTATTGTTGCTAGTTGTTCGAGATTTCTTTTTTGCTACACAACTAAAACAACGTTAGTTTCCAAGAAAGGTCGTTAAAGATTTCGCAACCCCTGCTTCACTTTAGACTCCCGTGCAATCCCTCTTACAGGGTGTATCCCTTGTCTCTCGAGATGTAAAGGAATTTTTTTTTTTTTTTACTCCAATACCTATAACGTTAAGGTGATTAACCGTTAGATGACCTGTCATTTAACAGATAGAAACGCTTATGTTCCATGTCATGGCGGATAGTCAAGAATGTTTTGAAGACGGTGATCATCACGGACTTTCTCCTTTATCATTTCTCATTATTATATTTTGTGTGTCTGCTTGATTTTATCTCATCTGGCTCTTCTTTCTTTTTTTTTTTTACGAACCAGTTCACCTCAGTGAGTAGGACAATGAAACAAGGGAGAAAACTCAGTAGGGATTCCGGTCAATTGTTAAGACTTTTACACGCATACGCTTGGCAACTAATCGTAGTTACTAATGCCTCTGGTGGATACTAAGAATATCATAATATAACACACACACACACACACACACACACACACACACACACACACACACACACACACACACATATATATATATATATATATATATATACTAGCAAGAGTAC
>NC_136488.1:138955132-139002632 GCF_053919585.1 Euprymna scolopes
TTGTATGCGATTAAGTAAACACAAGTTGCTATCAAGCAAAACATTTAGGGGAGTGTGCACGATCAGAACTTTCACAACGATATTACTGTACAAATGAAAACAATGTATCCGCATAGACGATTCCACAGTTCACGATGATGGGTGTCCATTAGGTTAATAATGTTAACTATTAGGTTAATAATGTTAACTATTAGGTTAACAATGTTAGGTTGGTGCAAAAATAATATCGTTTTTGATATTCAAAAGATCATAACTCCTTAACTCCTGTCACCATAAACTTGATTAATCGAAATAAGAAGAATTAGAATCGACACATTTTTGCCAACAAGAAACTCGGGACAAGATCACAGTGTAGTATCTGTTCTTCAGATGCTCCACTTCAATTTCTTGTTCTCTGTCAGTGGAGGAGAAATCCTTCACGACTGAGACAATTTTTATTTTTGTTCCTTTTCTCCACGTTAAAAAAAACGACCCTGGTGTCTAACTCTGTCCCGTGGGGAGGCATTGTAAATAGGAACAAGAAACACGTTTATTCATCTCATTAACATAGAAATCCGGGGTTCTGGAAGCGATGAAGTCATTGAAGGCCGATTCGGCATCATCTCGGTTTTTGAAGCATTTTTCATGCAGGAAGTTGTTGAGATGCTTGAAAAAGAGTCTCGTAGCCACATTCGTTCAGCTTTTGCAGGGTCATTTTAGCAACATGCGGGCGAGCGTTGTCATGGAGGAAAATTGGTCCCTTCATATTGACCAATCTCGGGCACACACGTTGGAGCTTCTGGTGCAATTTCGTCAATTTGTCGGCAATACTTCTCCGCCGTAATCGTTTCGACTGGATTCAAGAATCTGTGATGGATGAGACTGGCAGCAGACTACCAAACAGTCACCACAACATTTTTTGGGGTGCAATTTCGGATTCTCAAGCATCCAACCACTGTGCCAAACGTCGCCAGTTGCCATAGAGGATCCACTTCTCATCAAAAGTCACAATCCGCTCAAGAAATGGGTCGCTTTTCTTACGCAGAAGGAGCCTAGAAGACACCTCAAAACAACGAATTTTTTTTATCGTTCAATTCATGTGGCACCCATTTATCCAACTTTTTTTTACTTCCCTATTTGCTTTAAACGACAAACGACTGTTGAGTAGTCGACCTTGAAGTTCAACAGCAAACATGGTTTTGTGAGGATCGGCTTCAATTAATGCTTTCAAATGTTCGCTATCAATGGCAGTCGGCCGGCCGCGACCGTCTTCATCTTTGAGACTCTGGTCACCATTGCGAAATTTCTTGAACCACCGTTGTGCCACACGTTCGTTAGTGGTTCCTGGGCCAAACGCATCATTGATATCACGATCTGTCTCGGCAGCTATTCGGCTTAGTTTGAACCGGAACCAGAAAATCGCGCGGATTTGAATTTTGTCCATGCTGTCGAAAAGCCTGCAAAAAAAAAAGAAAAAAGAAAGAAAGAGATTGAGAACGGTAACGAATAACACGATTCGATAGAGCGAAAAACGCGCTTCAAAATAATATATAACCATGTTATATATATATATATATATATATATATATATATATATATATATATATATATCAATGAATTAATGCAGATATCATATATAAAAGTAATATATGTGAGAAAACGATATTGTTTTTGCACCAGCCTAATACCAAGGCAGCAAAAGAATGAAGACAAACATAATGCGAAAACATTTTGCGATATTACTTTCTTATTATAATGGTTTTATACTGTTTTTCACCCCAAAGAAGGCATATTGCCACTGTAAGGAGTTACTATTATTTGGGAAATCGTATCTAACAGGTGACCGTGTGGAGGTGAGCAGCGAGATGTCTGTTCACTTAACATTTAAACTCCAGCAGTTTAGTAAAATCAGGGAATCAGGGAGGGGATTCCAAAGTCTACCAGTCCGAGGAAAGACACTATTAGAGAAGAAGACTTTTTTGCATTTAAGTACCCCAACATATAGGGATCCCTCTCTCTATCTCTTTATCTTGCCCCACCCTTTGTCCATATTATTATTATTATTATTATTATTATTATTATTATTATTATTATTATTATTTATTTATTTATTTTTTAATTTTTATTATTATTATAATTTTTATTTTTATTATTATTATTATTATTATTATTATTATTTTTCTTACTATTATAATTATTATTATTATCATTATTATTATTATTATTATTATATATTTTTTAAATTTTTATTATTATTATTATAATTTTTATTATTATTATTATTATTATTATTATTATTTTTCTTACTATTATCATTATTATTATTATTATTATTATCATTATTATTATTATTATTATTTATTTATTTTTTAATTTTTTTATTATTATTATTATTTTTATTATTATTATCATTATTATTATTATTATTTATTTATTTTTTTAATTTTTATTATTATTATTATAATTTTTATTTTTATTATTATTATTATTATTTTTATTACTATTATAATTATTATTATTATTTTTATTATTATTATTTTTATTATTATTATTATTATTTTTATTATTATTATTTTATTATTATTATTATTATTATTATTATAATAAATATTTTATTATTAATATTCTATTATTTTTATTATTATTATTATTATTATTATTATTATTATTATTATTATTATTATTATTATTATTATTCGCTTACAAGGAGCTTTCACACAGACCATCAAAGATCTTTCCTTCAAAACAACCTGTGGTATTCACTGGAAGCTAAGTGACAACAAGTCTCCCCAGATTTCGTGTACTCTCCACCTCTTTCGATAACGTTTGTAAACTGAATTCTCGTTATTGCAATAGCCGCTTACCATTGATTTCTCGCTGGCAGTGGCCATTGGTCTCCACTGGAATTTGAGTGGCAATAAGCCTCCCCAAGGTTCCAGCGGAGGTCTGGTCAGTGCTCTCTCCTCGATCATTCTATCCTCATGGACTCTTCTCGAATATTTGGTATCACTTTGGGGAGTGGGTGGAGGCGGTGATGGGGCAATTTGAGGGATGGGAGAGGGGATAGAGAACTTATAGATATACAGCTGCAGTGTTCTTGGTTCTGCAAACAATTTGTCTGGCTTGCTTATGGTAGCTCATGTTTATTAGTCTCCGCATTCAAGGGTTTTCCTTAATATTTCAGCTGTTTTCATGGTTTTTATTCGTTGTATATTTGCAGCCATTCCTCTGATTCCAATTTCTCCCATTCTTTTTTCAAAGCTTTTCGGAATTGTTCCTAGTGCTCTTACTATTATAGGAATTATTTTGATTTTCTTCATCATCCATATCCCTTTAATAATTTATCATCATCATCATCATCATCATCATCATCATCATCATCATCATCATCTATATATTAATACAAATTTCTGATGAACACTTTAAGTAGACACTTTATTAAATCTCCACACTAACATACTGTACTTATAATAACCCTTATCCCTGAGTGGCTTCCGGGCCTTGATAAGTGATGACCACCTTGTAAAAAAAAAAAAAAATACGATAGCGAGTGCGTTATTTTCTGTGTCACGCTTACATTTGGGTCGTTTAATTGTTATGTAATTCCATTTTTTGTAATAAATAATTTTACCAAGAATTCTTCATAATTTTGGTTTCGATTATAGCTGATGGCACTCCAATAATTTATATTTTAAAAATAATATTATCAAGAATTCTTCATAAGTCTTGATTTCGATTACGATTTTAGCTGATGGCACCTTAGTAATCTATTTTTTTTATAAATAACTTTATCAAAAATTCTTCATAAGTTTTTGTTTCGGTTTCGAAGGAAATCTGAAAGCTGAAGGAAATCAAGTTATACACACACACACACACACACACACACACACACACACACGTATATATATATATATGTGTGTGTGTGTGTGTGTGTGTGTGTGTGTGTGTGTGTGTGTGCGTGCATTGGTTAAAAAGGGAAAATTATTCCCAACTCGCATTTAGGTAAAAATGCACTTTCGTAAATAATTGAATTCATTCAAAACATATCGCTAAAACCAAAACAAAAACAACATTTAAGTAAATCGCGGTATATCCAGACAGTCGGCGAGATGGTCCAGGGGTAAGGGTTTAGGTTCATTACCGTTGGGTCCCGATTTCGAATCTCGCTAGATACAGCCACTCTGATGAGTCGTAGACGACGAAACACGTGTCAGTGGATAATTACATTTTAAAAATTATATACAAGAGTGAAAAGGGAAGGATTTTGCTGGTTTTTCAGGTTGGTCGGGAAAATATACTTCGAGGGGGCACAAGTGCTATGAGTTCATCAGAGCACATTCTATTAAAGTAATTGTTTGTAAAACAGGGATGCAACATTGCAGCGATGGGACAGAGGTTGGAGTTTAGCAAACAGCGTGAGACTTATTACGTGAGTGTGTGTCTCAATTATTTGTTTCTCTTTCTATTGACGGTTTAAAATGTTTGTGCCTATATGCGCAACCGCATGCACGTGTTGTTATCTTGCTTGTGTAACCTGATGATCTGTTTTTTTAATTGTCTCCCTTGGTTTTAAGTAGGCCCGTTAAATTATTTCGATAATGACCGGCTGAAAAGAATGCCAATATCACAAACGATACGGCCGGTTGCTTTTAATAAAATAAAAAAATAAAAAATTGCTCACCCTCGGGTCAGTCGACAGAAAAAAAAAATAATAAAAGAAAAAAGCAATGAAAGATCAAGGGGTTTTAATTCGCCCTTCGTTGTCCATCACATCTGAAATGAAATCTGAGATGCCGACATATCTGTGGGTTCACGACTGGCAATTTGTTTCCCGCGTTTTTTATGAGCAACTAAAGCGATGATATCAGCAGCCTTTGATGAAATGCGACTCGTATTACACTCTTAGTATAAGGATATGTTTATTATATTAAAATGTATTTGCTGACGGTTTTTTTTCTTGCGTAGATCTCACCCTCTCTCTCTCTCTCTCTCTCTCTCTCATTCTTCCCCCTCTCTCTTATTATTTATATATCTACCCCTTTCTCACTATCTCTCTACCTTATCCAACCATCTTATATTATTATTATTATTATTATTATTATTATTATTATTATTATTATTATTTACTCACTTGTAGTCACACAAACCATCATCAAAGATTGCTATTTGAGAACAACACGTGATGTTCACTGGAAGCTGAGTGACAACAAGTCTCCCCAGATTTCCAGTACTCTTCACCTCGTTTTATAATCTTTGCCAAAGATTTTGCATTATCGCAACAGCCGCTTAATCTTGATTTCTCGTTGGCAGCGACCATTGGGCTTCACTGGAATTTGGGTGACAATAAGCCTCCCCAAGGTGCCAGTCCTCTTTGCACTCAGAGGTCTGGTTAGTGCTCTCTCTCTCTCCTGGGTTTTTCTATCCTCCTTGACTCTCAGTTATTTGGTGTGATGCCAGTTTATGGCGACACACACATACACACACATACACACACACACACACACACAAGGGGGGGGCTGTATCTTACAGTTATACAGTTGATTCCATTCGATGTTCCTTTGCTTTTTATATCTGTAGCCGTTTCTGTATGTCCAGTTTGTGTCTGTAGTGCATGTGTGTTGTTCCCCGCATTCAAGGATTTTCCTTAATATTTCTACAGTTTTCATTTTTTTATTGTTATTCGTTGTATCTTCTCGGCCATCCCTCTAATTCCAATTTCTCCCATTCCTTTGTTTCCAAAGTTTTTTGGTATCCTTCATACCACTCCTATTATTAGTGGTGTTATCTTGACTTTCTTCATTTTCCAGATCGCTTGAGCTCTCTGGCCAGTTCCGTGTATTTGCTCCGCTTCTTGGTTACTTTAATCTTCACTCTGTGGTCTACTGAAACGGCAAAATCTACAATCTCGCAGAACTTTTCCTCCTTGCTAACTATTGTGATATCCGGTCTGCTTGCTTGGATAGGTTTATCCGTTTGTATATCCATGTCTCATAAGAGCTTGTGACTTTCCTGTACTGTACTGTTTGTGTTCGTACCATTTGTGTTCGTACCATTTGTGTTCGTACCATTTGTGTTCGTACCATTTGTGTTTGTACCATTTATGTTTGTACTATTTGTGTTTGTACCATTTGTGTTTGTACCATTTGTGTTTGTACCATTTGTGTTCGTACCATTTGTGTTTGTACCATTTGTGTTTGTACCATTTATGTTTGTACTATTTGTGTTTGTACCATTTGTGTTTGTACCATTTGTGTTCGTACCATTTGTGTTCGTACCATTTGTGTTCGTACCATTTGTGTTTGTACCATTTGTGTTTGTACCATTTGTGTTTGTACCATTTGTGTTTGTACCATTTGTGTTCGTACCATTTGTGTTTGTACCATTTGTGTTCGTACCATTTGTGTTTGTACCATTTGTGTTCGTACCATTTGTGTTTGTACCATTTGTGTTCGTACCATTTGTGTTTGTACCATTTGTGTTTGTACCATTTGTGTTTGTACCATTTGTGTTCGTACCATGTTCAAGATGCAATAGTCTGCATAATTGCCAGTGTACTGCCTTCCCCACTTGGTCGTGTCTATTTTTATATTCTTTTCACTTATGTGGTTTATTGTGTCGTCTCTTAGCCTGCAGAGTTTGCATTTGCTGTTTTCTTGAGTCTTGACGAGCCTTGCTTTGATGTCGTTGGTTCCAATCGCGTTATCTTGTGCGGCTGTTATTAGGGATTCAGTTTCCCAGTTTAGGTTTCCGGTTTGTAATCATTTCTAAGTGTTTTCAGTGGTCCTATCTTTTGTTATCCTTATGAATTATCCGTGTAGCTGTTTCTCTTTGTATTTTGATTTCAGTTATGTATTGTCCATTAGCTGTCAGTTCAAGTCGCCGTGTTCTCATTGCATTTTCTATAAGAATGATTATCTTACCTAGTATTTTATACATTCTCAGTCATTCTATTATCCATGCTTGCGGGATTCTATCATATGCTTTCTTATAGTTTATCCATGTCATGGCTAAGTTCATTTTTCTATTTTGACCTCCTTCAGAATACTTTGGTTTATGTATAATAGGTCGTGTATTCCTCTTTTTCCTTTTTGGCATCATTTTTGTTCTTCTGGGAATAGTCTGCGATTATGAAAGGAATGATGAATTTGATCTCTCAGTTGTGCTGTAGGTATTTTCCGCATTGTAGGTAAGCATGTTATTGGCCGGTAATTACTGGAGGGGGGTCCCTTTTCCGTATGTTTTTGCGGACACTGTACTGGCACTTCTGCTCAATAAATGCATTTTTTCAGGTTCTGAATTAATCTTTTATATAGTGTTGTAAATTTCTTAAACCAGTACGCGTGTATCCCGTCGTGGCCTGGTGCTCTCCAGTTTGCCATTTTTCATAGGGGTTTTTTGAGTGTTTCCTTGCTGATTTCCTTCTCTGTCCCTTCTTCAATTTGCCGTGACTCTTCCTTCATATCTTTCAACCACCCGGCTTTTCTATTATGATCTTGTTGCTCTTCCCATATCTGTCGCGTTCCCTACTATTTGAGCTAACCTGACAGATACATAAGAAAGTTTTAAAATTGAACGACTTCTAACTATGACTATAATGGCTATGATTGTATTTGCGCATGCGCAAAACTAATAAAAATATGTCGACAAGTTAAAACGAACATTTTGCATTCCAACTTGCCAACTTCTGTACACGTTATTCATCCATTCAAACAAATATTTTACTCATTATAAACCATCCTTGGTGTATGATTACAATTTCCCGTTAATTTCAGTGTTATGTGACAAGTAGTTTAAGAGTTTATCGGTTAAATATTTACACACACATGTACTGTTTTATTTATATGGATGATAAAGAATATTATCTTCTTCTATATAAATAAAATGAACTCATTTTTCTCGACTGATTTTGACCTCAATAGGAGTAAAAATCAAGATATTTCATGCAAATATAATATGCACAAACGGCAGAACAATATCTGAGGTGTGTTATAGGCTTATTATTTCTCAAATTCCTCGATAATCTTAGATTTCTATACTTTTTCTGCTGAGAAGTCACGGCCAAAATCGGTTAAGATCAATGGAAGTGGTAAAATATTTTCTCTCTAATAAATTCCTCCTCCCCCTGCTACCACTTAACACCGTTTGGGGATCGTTCACAAGGAACAGTTGAGAAGAGAACACCGGTTTGGCTTCGTAGTTCTTTCATGTGAAGTTATTTAAAATCACTAAACTAAGCTGCAGTGCTCTGTGGCGTAGTGGTTAGCGTGCTGGACAATTCACATTATATTTTCACGTTCGCGCCGACCTACCGTAGTCGTTTTTTTTTTTTTTTTCCTAAACAACTGGAATGGACTTTTCTTGGTGGCCGAACTGTTAACGTTGCAGATGTTTTTTTTTTTTGTTGTTTTTTTTCACACTTTATTTTCCTACTTTTACTCATGACTCCGGGTTTGATCCTTCCTACTTACCTACCATAACATTTTTTAACCCCCCCCCGTCCCGGAAACAAACACTCGGGCAACGCCGGGTACCCCCGCTAGTTAATGATATAGCCTTAAACTTGGAAAGCGTACAACTCAATATATCCATCCGCTGGTTATGAATTAAGTAGATTGGAATAGCGATGATGTTTAATAAGTCTTGGAGAAGGAAAGCATCGATTAATACTCGCGTGCACATGTCTTAGTTTCTTTCTGTTATTTTAGCCTCATTTTTTAAAAAAGGAATTTGACGTTACATTTAATACCTGTGGCATTTCTGATAATAACACATAAAAATTCTGCATGAATTAAAATGTAATATTCATGCGTATTTTACAACCGGGCAACGCTGGGCGGCCTGCTAGTATTTTATATTTCACCGCCGTGAATATTGTGCTTTTTTTTTTTTCGTCTGCCTTTCTCACTTTCTTTTCTTTTTTTTCCTTTACTTTATTCGCTTTTTTCTTTCTTTTCCTCTCACGCCTTCTTTCTTTTTTTTTACTGCTTTCTATGCCTCACTTCTTTCTTTCTTTCTTTCTCCATTTTCTTACTGCTTTTTATGCCTCACTTATTTCTTTCTTTCTTTCTTTCTCCATTTTCTTACTGCTTTCTATGCCTCACTTATTTCTTTATTTCTTTCTTTCTTTCTCCATTTTTCTTACTGCTTTCTATGCCTCACTTATTTCTTTCTTTCTTTCTTTCTCCATTTTCTTACTGCTTTCTATGCCTCACTTATTTCTTTCTTTCTTTCTTTCTCCATTTTTCTTACTGCTTTCCTTTCTTTCGCCTAATTTTCAGACACTAATCTTTCGCTGCATGTACCGGCATTCTTTCAAATCCGTTTGGGCTTTTCCTTGCTTGCACTGAAGCAATGTTGGTGCAGAAGAATCGTCATGGTGCAGCATAGCCGTTACATCGCAAATGGGCAAACAAATAAAGCAATAATAGAAAATAAATAAAAACCCGGGCCAGCATTTCTTCGCGTTTTAACAAAAGCATTTATTACCACTACTTCCGGACATCGTTTAAAAAAAAAAAGTCACTCGCTGCCACATGTTTATTTTACCAGGCGCGGTCCTCCTTCCTCCAACCGCACACCGGCCGTCGCCAACCATTTCTCGCCTTCGCTTTACAAGTTCATTCTCTTTTACGTCCAATTTGTTTCTCTCGTGAGCACGTGTTGCTTTTTTCTTCTTTTTCCTTCCTCTTCGCGCGCACACTTCCTAATTTGCATATGTGCGTTTTTTCAACTACTGCTGCTGCTAATCTCCCCCAAGCCAGCCATCCTTCGCTATCGCTGATATCTTCCATCACGCTCATATGTTACAGTGGTGATTATTAGGTCTATGACAACAGCATATTCTTTTTATTGTTTTAACTCTCCAGCATATATCCGACACAGTTAGATACAATTAATCAACCGAAAACCACATCACTCGACATTAAAACATATAAAATATCAATGGGTATTTACCTGGGAATAAAAACAAGGAAAAGAATATGCTGTTGCCATAGCCCTATTGATTATCCAACTCTTGCTTTTTACAGAAAAAAAGAAAAAGAAGAGAAAAGAAAAAGGGAGAGAAGTGAAGTAAGAGTGAAATAGGGGAAAAAAAAGAAAACCACAAAGAAAGAAAGAGAAAGAAACGCGATTACGTAAAAAGGAAAAAAAGAAAAAAAAGAGGGCGAAAGAAAAAAAAAGAGGGCGAAAGAAAAATGAGAGGGCGAAAGAAAAAAAAAGAGGGCGAAAGAAAAATGAGAGGGCGAAAGAAAAAAAAAGAAAAACAAAGAATAAAAAAGAAAAAAAGGGAAAGAAAAAAGCGGGAGAAAGGAAAAAAGAAAAAAGAGGCCGAAAGAAAAAAATAGTGGGCGAAAGAAAAAAAGAAAAAGAGGCCGAAAGAAAAAAAAAAGTGGGCGAAAGAAAAAAAGAAAAAAAGAGGGCGAAAGAAAAAAAAGAAAAAAAAGAAAAAGGGCGAAAGTAAAAAGTGGGCGAAAGGAAAAAAGAAAAAAGTGGGCGAAAGAAAAAAAGAAAAAAGAGGGCGAAAGAAAAAAGAAAAAAGGGCGAAAGAAAAAAAAAGAAAAAAAGAGGGCGGAAGAAAGACAAAAAAGACGTGAAAAATAATATAAAGTGGAAAAAGAACTTAAAAAAGATTAAAAGAAAGAAGATAAAAAACAATGATTGTTCGAATTATCGAGATTATCGAACAACTGTTCTCATCTTAAGTGTTATTTGCACAACGTTTTACTCGAAGTAAGCTACGACTTTTTCAGGCGTGTGTATGTTTATGGCTTATGGAGTCAAAGATAGCTTCGTAACGGGGTTCAAACCCTCCGATCAGCATTAATCGTCATCTCCTGCACTGATAATAGGGTAAACATGAAACTCTAGTATCTGTAGGTATAAAAATAAAAGTTATTTATAATTGCTATGTATATAAGAGCAAATAGTTAATAAGACATGTTAAACAAATACTTTGAAAAAGAGTTAAAAACATATTTAATATGAAAAGGAAACACTAAATAAGTGAATAGTCCTTAATCCGCGGTCTTCCGAAGAAGTACTTTCCTTCTCATCAGAGGGTAGGAATTAGCAAAATGCAGGATCGGATTTTGCATACGAAAGTATTTGATGAAACTGCAAGTAAGTCAAAGATCTTACTCGATAACAAAAAGTGAAGCAGAGGGAATATGGCGAAAAAAAAGGTGATTTCACGTGAATGGATAGTCAGGTGAAAGGTAAGGTATCCAATGACGGTAAAATCCAAAAATGTAAGACCAATAAAGTTAATTTAATTATCCATTCGCACAAGTAAAATCCAAGGAAATCGCGTAATTGGAAGATCGTCCAAAATAATCCAAAAGGCCAAAATCCGTGGAATAATTCACAAATATGTACAAGGAAAAGGGGGAAAATTCCAATAATAATAAAAGAAAAATAAGATATGCTTTTAACACGGCTGCTGAGAACAAAGTGTGATAAAAAATCAGTAAAGAAGAAGAAGACAGAGAGAGAGAGAGAGAGAGAGAGACAGACAGACAGACAGACAGACAGACAGACAGACAGAGACAGAGAGAGACAGAGAGAGACAGAGAGAAAAGATTAAATGGTGATAGAATTAAATATAAATTAGAAAAGCAAATGTCAAAATGACCCAGACAGAATACAGTTAAAAGGTGGGAATAATATAGGGCAAAAAAGGAGGTCAACTGAAATGTACAGGTTATTACTTAAGAAAAGGTCAGCGAGAGTAATAAAAAGACATTATATGGAATAAATACGGAAAGAAAGAAAGAAAGAAATCATTAAAAAATGAAAAAATAAAAAATAAATAATAAATAATAAATAAAAAATAAAAAATAAAATTAATATAAAATAGAAAAAAAAAACAAATTTATATATACATATATAATTGATATATATACATATATAATTGATATATATATATACATATATATGCATATATACATATATAATTGATACATATACATATATAAGCGATATATACACATGTACTTGATGTATATGTGCATATATAATTGATATATATATATATATGTACTTATATAGTCGATATATATACATGTATAATTGATATCTATGTACATATATAATAGATATATATACATATATAATTGATATATATATATATACATAATTTATCTATATATATACATAATTGATATATATAGATATATAATTGATATATATATACATAATTGATATGTATGTACATATTATTGATATATATATATATATATATACATATACATATATCATTGAAACATATATTCGTATATAATTGATATATATATACATAATTAACATAAATACATATATAATTAATATATATTTACATATATAATGGATATATATATATACATATATAATTGAGATCTATATATACATATATAATTGATGTATATATGCATATATAATTTATATATATTCATATATAATTGATATATATATATAAATATATAATCTATATACATATATACTTTATATATATACATATATGATTTATATATACATATATAATTGATATATATATGCATATATAATTGATATATATATGCATATATAATTGATGTATTTACATATATAATTGATATATATATATACATATATAATTGATATAACTACATATTCGATTTATATATATATATATATGATTTATATATTTATACATATATAATTGATATATATATACATATATAATTGATATATACATATATAATTGATATATACATATATAATTGATATATATATATATGTGCACATATAATTGATATATATATGTACATATATAATTGATATATATACGTGTATAATTGATATATATGTACATATATAATTGATATGTATACTTATATATACATATATACATATATATACATATATAATTGATACATATATGCATAATATATCTCTATAGTTATACATAATTGATATATATACATATGTAATTGATAAATATGTATAGATACATAATTGATATATATATATATACATAATATATATATATAATTGATATATATGCATATAAAATTGACACATATATTATTGATATATATACATATAAAATTGATATATATATATAATTGATATATTTATAATTGATATGTATATACATGTATAATATATATACATTATATAATTGATATATATATATGCATATATAATTTATATATTTATATCTATAGAATTGATACATATGTGTAAGTATATATTAGATATATATATATATATATATACGTAAATGTATAATTGATATATATGTACATATATAATAGATATATATACATGTATTATTGATATATATACGTACATAATGTATATATATATACATAATTGATATATGTACATATATAATGTATACATATATACGCAATTGATAAATATACATAGTTATATATATATATACATATAATTGATATATATATATACATATATAATTGATATATGTATAATTGATATATATATAATTGATATATATATATATAATTGATATATATATACAAATATATAAATGATATTTATATATAAATATATAATTGATATATATACATATATAATTGATATATATATACATATATAATTTATATATATGTACATATATAATTGATATATATATATATACATATATAATTTATATATATGTACATATATAATTGATATAAATCTGTATATATATAATTGATATATACATATATAAATTATATATATATATGTATATACATAAAGACATATATAATTGATATATACACACATAACTGATATATATATATATATATATATATATAAAGACATATATAATTGGTATATATACTTCTATAATTGATATATACGTATATAATTCTTATGTATATATATAATTGATTTACGCATATTTAATTGATATTGTTATAAATTTACATTTTTATTTAATATTTAAGGAACGCCTTAATAAAAATCCGTGAAACTTTAAGAAAGTGCTTACAATACTATTCAGCTACTCCAGTCAGAAAATAGAAGTATTGAAAGACTATGAGCGAAACTATGGCAAAAGATAGGAATATCTGTTGATTTCCGTGTGTCAAGTTATTAACGAGGTTGAGAAAAAAACACAATATACCCATAACTTGTTTATTGAAATAATTTTCAAACATTAAATGAACTAGGAAAAATGCTTAGAACACAATAACTACATAGCAATTTCTACGTTGACATAATTAGTAGGGGATATGCAATCCTTTTTTTATGAATGACTTGTAAAAGACATTAGTCCACAGAATTAGTCACATTTGTGATTTCGTCAACAGTTATTCCTCACGATATCTCCTGGAGAGCATCCCACAACTCATCTTTGCTCTTAAATTGGCGTCCACTTCCATAGAGACGTCGCTTCATGATACTCCAAAGGTTCTCAATTGGGTTCAAATCTGGTCAACTCGTAGGTCACTCCATCTTCCGTAGCCCAGAGAACCCCAGTTGTTGCAAACACTCTTTACTTTTGTTTGTTGCATGCGGGGGAGCATTATTTTGCATAAAAATAATGGTTCTTCTGAACGTCAACTTCTGCTTCTTCAGCCATGGTTCAAAGTGCTCCTTCAGAAAAGCATTTGACGTCATTTTACGCCTTCTGGGACTCTCCATGGGCCAACTAATGTACCTCCGATAATCCCAGCCCAAATCATTGTCTCACCACCACCTTGTTGGCGCCTTAAACGCTGATGACGATGTCGTCAATCTAGGACCCATCCCTTGCTCCAGCCATCTGGACCATCAAGAGTGACACGCATTTCATCCGTTAACAAAACTTTAGAAAAAACCGTTTTCATGTTGTCCTCTGTTCATTTCAATCGGTTTTGTATTTGATGTTGCTTTAATGGAGGCTTTGTCACAGGCTTAACTCACTGTGCCACTTCTTTCAGAGGGCGACATCGAGTACTTTTTGAGACAATCTTCAATCCGGCTTGGTCAAAGACTTCTTAACTTGTCTGGACAGGGTTCTTAACAACTTCACGTTTAGTTTGGAGTAGAGAACGGCGTGAAACAAGTCTACATTTACCTTTATCAGCTCTCTTACGTACCTTTATAGGGTCCTTGACAAAGTTCTTCACAGTTTGATTCCTATCATTTTCGATATTTCGAGGGTAGTTTTACCTTTTGCTAGCTGTTCTGTAATAGTACTCTTTTCAGAACTAATCAAACCACCATTTATGACCCATTTTATTGATGAAACAAACTGCCTTGTTAATAATTTGACACACCTCAAATACCATGGATTCAGCAATTACGATGGCAAGTTGTTTACATTGCGCGGAAAAGTACGAAAAATTCACAGTACGCGCAGCTCAGCATTGCCAACGTTTCCGAAGCTTTTGATACGGAACTACCGGTAAGTTTCTCAAACTGGTAAAAAAATGTTATCTCATTAATAATTTGACATGCAGTGTTGTATCCGTCCATTTATATCATACGATTTAAATTTCAGTAGCAGCTCTTTGTGCCACTTTGTCAAAGGCCTTGGATATATCAGAGATGACTGCTAAAATATCTATCCCTGGATTTGATTTATAATTGAATATGGCTGCTGTGTTTTTCTCAAGTTGCATGTGTAATGCTAACTGTATTTTAAATCTAAATGGTTCCTCATTTAATAATATTTAACTAAAAACACCGTTTTATTGCCTAAACCCAATTTTATTTCTACTCTATTATTTTCCATAAATTTCGGTGCACGCTAATACCTTTTTAATAATAAAGTTTTCTCTTATATTTATAACTGAAATGTTTCACACGTGTGTGTGTTGCAGCAGGCCGATAGGTGGAGTCAGAGTACTGGAAGGTGCTGGAGCAGAAGAATGAGCTGGAGTCGGAGAAGGAGCTACAGTAACAGGAATAA
This sequence comes from Euprymna scolopes, assembly GCF_053919585.1. NCBI lineage: Eukaryota > Metazoa > Mollusca > Cephalopoda > Sepiida > Sepiolidae > Euprymna > Euprymna scolopes. Next base: position 138,970,980 of record NC_136488.1, read on the forward strand.
GCTTCGGAAACGTTGGCAATGCTGTTCCGTCTGTTTGCTTCCCACCTGACTACAGCCTGAATGTATTCAAGTCCAACGTAAACAAATTTCTGATGAACCGTCACCTTAAGTAGATATTTTTTATTAAACCCCCACACTAACGTACTGTACATACAATAACCATTATCCCTGAGTGGCTTCCGGGCCTTGATAAGTGGTGATCACCTTGTAAAAAAAAAAAAAAAAAAAAGTAGGAGCCAGAGCTGCAGGGGTCGAAGCAGGAGTAAAAAGAAGAAAAAAAAGAAGCTGGACTCAGGTGGATAAAGCAGGCAGCAAGGAGTCAAAAAAATAAATCGTATTGCAATTGTTTGAGAGTATCCTGAAAACAAAAAGCATTTGATTTGCTGCTGCATTTTTCCACTCCCTGGCCACACATTCGAGTGTGGACCCCCCCCCCTGACTGCCCAGCTGGAAATATTTATTTGCATAAAATATTTAAAAAGAAAAATACGAATTGAACAAATTAGCCACAAGGCGAATCAAAAGTTTGAGGATAAAGAGTGTCGTTGGCCATCCTTGGCCACAACTACTTCAAATTTCCTATCCTACTCTTAACTAGAAATATCTCAGTCACCACAATACCACATTCAGTCCAGGGACTGTCCTACTTAAGACAAACTCAAATTTGAACAAATTTTTATTGAATCATATATATATATATATATATATATATATATATATATGACAGCCCCTTTAAGAAATTCGTTTCTTATCGTTGAGCACTTTCCGTTGAATTAAAAGTCGGTAAATTTAGCTCTTATGCGTAGATCATCGTATAACGATTTGATCACTGTCTGTCTGACGTAATGAACATTTAAATTAAAATGTTTAAAATTCAATGCTATTTCACACGGTTAATAGTAGCCGAATGGATACGGCCTCCGCTAATCGAGCCAGAGATGTCTCGTGTCGCGGGGTTCGAATCGTTCGACTGGTAGTAATCGTGACACCCTGCACTGAAGAATCCTGAAAGGATGAAACACTAGTGTCTGTAGGTATTTAATTATTATAATAAAAAAATAATTATATATATATATATATATATATATATATAAGTTCGCCTTATTCGAAAGTCCCATGAGGAAAGTAGCCCGTTGTTAGTAATTCTTATAGAAAATGTATAGAATGGGTACGTATGTGCATAAGTGTGTGTGTGTGTTTTTTTTTTGGGGGGGGATGCCCGCGTGGCGTGTGTAATTATGGTTTCGACAGATTTGAAAACAACGATGAAATGAAAACAAGAGACATGTTCTTGTGTCAGGTTGTGTGTGGGAGAAAGAGAGGAAAAAAATGTTTGTTGCGTTTAAATACTTTTTGAATCGGATTCCAGCACAAGACTGCTGCTGATATTTGGTTTGGGGGAGCGTTAAAAAACAATCTTCTGAAATGTCTCATTGGTCGATATTGTCACGTGGTATTGTCTTCGCCTACGTCCGCCAGAAATATGTTAATTTTACTTTTGTTGTTGTGAGAAAAGCGTGCGGGCGTATTTGAAATTCTGTCGTTGCTGGAAGAATATATTTTTGTGCAAATGCGCGGGGAAATTAAAATCAATGAACGTTAGTTTATTTGCGCACGAGCGCGCGCGCGTGTGTGTGTGTGTGCGCGTGTGTGTGTGTGTGACAGCACAAACTTTAATGCAAACAAGAAAAGAATTAACAAAGCTATTACTCTCACCACGTTAAGAATGGCTTTTTTCTTTCTTTCTTTTTTTTTTTTTTAATAATTCACAAGGGTATTGATTTTATTTATTTGCAACAGAATCCTGGATGAATTTGCATGAATTTAGTTGTAACTGTCATTTAAAAAAAAAATATAACAAAAGGTTTTCTACAATATGTTTTGAAGAAATAGAGGTGTTCTATTACACAATCCACAGAGGTACGAAAATATAATCAAACATTCAAATACATAACAAATAAAAGTAATAAAAAAGCAAGACACGTTACTCTTCTACCTAACTGGAAAAGTTTATAGTGTTTTTACTCACTTTAAAACGTTTATTTCGTTTGAAAATCATAAAGTGTGGATCGATATATTTGAACAAGACAGATTTGACTGTTAAATACGTGAAGTTTGGAAAAAGGTGTAAAAACTAAAAGAAAATATGCAAAATACTATTAGAACCCCACCCAATATATGTTAGGGTAACATTTATTCGGTAGGTATTTTGTATAATTTTTTAGTTTTAACTCATTTTTCCGTATCATTTAATAATATTGCCATGAAATCGAATAGAAATGTAAAATATTAGAAACCCAAAATAGAAATAAATAAATAAAAACATAAATAAATAAATAAATATAACGTTACTCCTGATCTTCTGATCTTAAATGGAACACGTACATCAAATCTGTTGCCAAGGCCGCTGGAAAAATGGTGGGATCTTTCTATCAATCCAGTAGATATCTCACTGCTGACGCAATTCTCTATCTATATAAGAGCCAGGTACGTCCAAGGATGGAGTACTGTTACCACATCTGGGCAGGAGCTGCTAGAAAGGACTTGGCCTGCCTTGATAGAGTTCAAAATAGACTTCGTGGCCTCGTGGGGGATGTCCTTTTCTCTTCCCTGCAACCTCTATCTCACAGAAGAGATGTTGCGAGTTTGTCTCTGCTTTATCGTTATTTTCAGGGAAAGTATTCGACTGAGCTTCAGTCTATGCCCCCCCCCGCCAAACTTTCACAAGAAACACTCATCTAGTTGAAAACACTATCAATAATACCCATCCCCCACTCTTTATCTGTGCCTAAACCTAAACGTAGATTCCATGAACAAAGCTTCTTTCTTAGAACTGCACGCATGTGGAATTGTCTTCCGTTTTCCTGCTTTCTGGCTGACTACAATATGGTTGTCTTCAAGTCTAACGTAAACAAGTTCTTGATGAGCCGTTCCATATAAGTTAACAAATTGGTTACTATATTGTCCAATTTCTACTGTACACTCTTTAACCCTTATCCTCGAGTGGTCTCTTGGCCTTGATAATGTGGTGATGCCTGTGTAAAAAAAAAAAAAAATAGATAAAAATAAATAAATATAACGTCAGAATAATTTTTTAATTTTTATATTAAAACCCTCTTTCAAAAATAATGAATCCAGGGAGGTAATCACTTATTCGTAAAATAGAGAGTTATTTCCCTTAGACAAATATTGAAATATCAATTATTTACTTACGGTATTATGTATCGCCGAAAGAGAGGAATAGCTGTATAATCCCATATCATTGATATTCATATCATTTACGTATCACACACACACACACACACACACACACACACACACACACACACACACACACACACATATGAGTGTGTGTGCATGTGTATATATACTAGCAGGGAAACCCGACGTTGAACGAATGTTTCACACTCCCATATTTTTATTATCATCAAAATGAGTGAAATCGTCCATTTTTTTTTTCCAATGAAATCAATTGATTGCCTGCCGTAGTTGGGGACCATTGCGGTGCAGCAGTGCAGCACTGCAGTGCAGCACTGCAGCAGGAAGAAACGTCACATGCTTCCCTGCACCCTGCAGTGACTTAGTCCACAATAGAATGTAATCTACATTGCACTGTAGAGAATTGTACTATAGAGATGTTATAAAATTATTTTTTTAATATATAGAATGGCTTGAATTTAAGTTTAAAATTAAAAAGTCACGTATCATGGTGCAATTCTTCTTTAAGCAGAAACATTCATTTCGAACGCACCTCTGTCGTATCAAAGAACCTATTGTTTATTTCTCAAATGCAATTGTGATGTTAGGATATGTAAGATGTTCCCTTTGGCCAAAATCGCCTGGAATTAATAGGATTATTTCGGTTGTCGATTATCGATACTTATCGAAGACATTCCCATTCAAAACCTATCTAAGAACACGGGCAGGCACATAAAGTAAGTTCATGTGAAATTCCATAAAAATCTGCCAAGCCGTTTTTGAGTCCATAGCAACTCACACACAAACACATACACGTACGTGCGCGTGTACGCACGTACGCACGCACACGCACGCATGCACACAATTTATTATCTTTATATGTGCTAAATAGCAAAATTATTTTGAATCGGATCAAATATTTGCTAATGACTTTTCCTCTGAAGAGATGAGCCTACATCGAAAACCCGTGGGTTAAGGAAAAAAACTCTGAATTATATTCTTTGTCCAAACAATAAATTTCCATTTTGAAAAATTATATTTTTCTCGATGTAATTTGAATAAAAGAATCTATAAATTACATTTGCTCTATCAAGTATATTTTTGTAAGACTCGATACCACAGGATTCCTTAATCTGTGCTCATATTTGCCTCAGGATTATCTATCTTACACACACACACACACACACATACAGAGAGAGAGAGAGAGAGAGAGAGAGAGAGAGAGAGAGAGAGAGAGAGAGATGTTTTTTTAATTGTTTTTGTTAGCGATACTTTTTGAATGAATTCAAGTATTTATACGAAAGTGCGTTTTTACTTAAATGCGAGTTGGGAATAATTTTCCCTTTGACCAATTTGCTATCCCCTAAATGGGGAGCGGCATATATATTAAAAAAAATAATGATCTACTGACACGTGTTTCGTCGTCTACGACTCATCAAAGTGGTTGAAACTAGCGATGTGTGTGTGTGTGTGTGTGTGTGTGTGTGTGAATGACCTTTTCAACTGTTCAACGCATAATGTGTTGAACAGTCGGAAATGTGATACTTATGATTGGATGCTCCCCTCCAAAGCTGATTATATTAACCACACACACACACACACACACACACACACACACACACACACACACACACACACACACACACACCCACACAAAAAAAAAAAAATCATGCTGTAGGCAGAGAGAGCAGAAAAACGGAGGCAGAAGTAAAAGAAGTTTCCACACTCAACCTTGTCTATCACATATGTGGCAGACTGTGCACGTCAACTGCTGGTCTGAAAAGTCACGTTCGGACCCATGGACGTGGTTTGGGTGTCACTGACGATTCGCCCAACAACTGCGATGAGAATGGTCATGAGATGGTTAGTATAAATAAAGAATGCTTGATTGTTGCATTTAGGTGTGGCGTGAAAGCTTCTTTCTTGGAACTGCACGCCTATGGAACTCTGTTCCGTCTGTCTGCTTCTCTCTTGACTACAACTTGGATGTCTTCAAGTCCAACGTAAACAAATTCCTGATGAACCGCCCCCTTAAGTAGACACTTTAAATATCCACACTAACGTACTGTACTTACAATAACCCTTATCCCTGAGTGGCTTCCGGGCCTTGATAAGTGGTGACCACCTTGTAAAAAAAGAAAAAAGACGTATCATTATAGAACTAATGGCTTATATATATATATATATATATATATATATATATATATATATATATATATATATATAAGCTGTGTGTGTGTGTGTGTGGTCACGAATAGGCTCCTATATGGTTGACTATTTAAAAAAACTGATTACATATAATGATAGAAGATGTATCGAGACACAGGAATCGGCATGTTTGATCTGGCAGAACAATGGTTCATTAAAATTGTGGGGTCTGCGTTCGCACCTGGTCCACAAAGTATGGAAATAAAAAATTTAAAAATTAAAAAAAAAAACGTTAACAAGTGTTTTTGATATAGATGTACATAAGAATACTTTGATAAGTATGTTTTAACTTAAATAGGGATGGTATAATAAAATTGTGGGGTCTGCGTTCGCGCCTGGCCTCCATAGAATGGAAATAGGCACAAACTTTAATAAAGACTTTTCATATCTATCTGCGTAAGTATACTTTGATAATTATGTTTCAGTTTAAAGAAATATGGTATAATAAAATTATGGGGTGTTCGTTCGCACCTGACGTCCATAGAATGGAAATATGTCACAAAGTTTAACAAGGTTTTTTAATATAAAACCACAGAATATTGTAATAAGTGTTTCAGTGTGAACAGGTATGGTATAATAAATTATGGGGTTTATCTATTTTATTTTTACTTTCATCATATTTTGCTTTGGTTTTGATACCCCGAAATTCGAAGCTATCTCTTTACAACCCTTCCTTTTCATAACCTATCATACTTTCATAAATCAGTCCATTTTCTGTAGGCTGTTTTTGAACCCAGTCAACGACGGGTACTTTTGCTAGTATATATATATTTTTTTTTTAAAAATAGTCAACCGTATAGGAGCCTATTCGTGATCACACACACAAACACATACACACAGCTTTATATATATATATATATATATATATATATATATATATATATAAAAGACTGAAATTAAAAAAGAACAAGTGAATTTATTGGAAGCCTGGAAAAATCAAGGATTACAATAGAAAAATGCGAGCAATAAGAGTAATGTAGTTACGCTTAAACATGGAAAAATAAAGGACTAGTTGTTGAAACTTGAAACAAAAGGACAAGATATTTTAATAAAAATATAATAAAATCATAAATTAAAACATTGCAGCATTAAGAATTAAAAAAAAATCAATTTATAACATTATATAATCAATTCTTAATGCTGCAATATTTTAAATTATAACTTTATTATATTTTTTACTAGAATATTTTGTCCTTTTCTTTTCCAGTTTTAACAACTAGTTCTTTACTTTTCCATGTTTAAGCTTAACCATATTATTTTTCATGCTCGCATTTTTCTGTTGTAATACATGCAATGCGATATGCATGTATATATATGATATATACATAAATGATAAATAATAGGTATGACACTAATAAAGTAGGATTTTCGACCCCCCGTAACAAATAATAACAGTAAAAACTTGTCAAATAAAATTTATTCATCGTAATTTTTGCTGTATTCTCAAGAAGAAAGTTCATTAAAAAAAAATCTCTCTGTCTCTATCATATATATATATATATATATATATATATATATATATATATATATATATATAACTACTTCATTTACTCACATAAACCTAATATACGAAAGTATAGATGTATGCGTAAACTTTAAGTATTTACTTCAAAAGTGCTCAATACGTAGGGAGAGCTAGTTAGTAATTTATAAAATATATATGGCGATTAAGCTACACTGAATATTCTGCGTTTCATCCACCATAGGATTCGTCAGGCTTATGCGCGAATTCTGTGGTTGCTTCTTGTTTTTATATATGTTGAGGATTTCTAGTTAGCCAATCAGCTTTCTAGTATCCACCGCGCCCCTTCCTATCAGCCAATGGGCATGCATTTTATCGAACAAAGGATCTGTTTTAGAACTAGGTTAGTGGTTTCCTTCCTTATATATATATATATATATATATATATATATATATATATATATATATCTATGTGTACACACACACATGCACATATATATACATTGGCTGATAGGAAGGGGCGCGGTAGATACTAGAAAGCTGATTGGCTAACTAGAAATCCTCGACATATATAAAAACAAGAAGCAACCACAGAATTCGCGCATAAGCCTGACGAATCCTATGGTGGATGAAACGCAGAATATTCAGTGTAGCTTAATCGCCATATATATATATATATATATATATATATATATATATATATATATATATATATATATATATATATATATACTTCGTAAAACCGTTGAATTTTCAAAAAAATTACCCCAGAAGCTAAAACTGGAAAGAATGGAACCCAATGTTATTTCTACATATTTTGACGTAAACAATAAAAAATACTCGATTTTTAAAATTCTCTCAAAAATCAAATAATTGATCGATTTCATTAATATTTTTATAGACTTATTGAAAAAAAAAGCTGGACAAAAATAAAAAAATATACAAAAAAATTATCATAATGTGCGCCCGCCCCTAACGTGATCTTATCAGCAGTCTTTCTTTGGGGGGGGGGTTAGTTTTCATATTTATTAAACTATACTCGAATGATGTAACAAAATATATTTAATTTTGAGTCATAATTGCTGCAGATTTATACGATTTCAAAAAAAAAAAAAAAAAGAGAAAGAAGTTGGAAAATATATTAAAATTATTTAAGTTTTACGAAAAAAATTTATTATTTATTATTTTTCATTTTAAAATTTTCGCCTGTGCAATTTAAAAAGATTTCCGAAATATTTTTTTTTTTTTTTTACTGATTGAAATTTTCAGAGCCCATGAAAAAATCCGTTGAAGGTTGCCTCTTAAATCTTATGAATAAACAAACAATTTTATTGTTAAAAAAAAAAAAAAAATCGATTCCGTTTTTCGGCAATGAGCAAATAAAAAATATATTTAGAAATCGAACGTGAATAATTTTTTCTATGGAAGCCCACTTTGTTCATCTTCGCATTTCACTTGTAAAATTTTTTTTCTTGTTACTTCATTGTCAGAACAAACATATAATTTCGAAACCAATTAACTGAAACAATTTTGAATGAAGAGTTAGTAAAATTCTGGTACTTTTACAATTTAATCAAGACATTAAAAAAATGAAAAAATATCGGAAAAAGGTTATATTGTACGAATCCGTTTTGGACTGAAGATCTCTGAAAAAAAAAAAAATTTCACTTAATTTGATCCAGTATTTTTTTTTTTTTTTTTTTTTTTACAGCGGAAAAAACATGTTTTCATGACAGCACGTTGAAGGTAGACATCTTTGAATTTTTTTATCACGCCACGAGGAGATAACTCAGTTTAAAGCGCCGACACTCCCTCCCCATCTTTAATACTAGCTTTTCTTCCTTAAAAATCGAACCTTTTGCTCGGTATCATGACGAATTGTTTTTTCGCCGTAAAAAAAAAAAAAAAAAAAAAAAAAAAAAACTACTTGATGAAATTAAGTGTATTTCTTTTTGAGAACTTCATTCCATAACGGATACGTACAATTTAAACTTTTTTCGATATTTTCCTTTTTTAATGTCTTGATTAAACTGTACAAGTAACAAATTTCTTTGTGCATGTCCGGTTTTAGAATCTGTTAATATTACGTAAAAAGTGACTTTTAGTTTATAAGTCCATACAAAAATTTTGAGTTGAAAATAAGTTTCCGATAAAGTTGATTCAAGGATTTAGTTAAAATTTAAATAATGCTTAGTTTTAGGAATTAAAAATTTAATATTTCCTAGAATAAAGATGGCGGACTAAAAATTAAGACATTGAAAAATAATAAATTGTTGTCAACAAAGAAAATGTTGCCACTTAAAGTCGTCAATAGATACCGGAAGTTAATTGTTTAACTGCTTTATCTTCCGGTCTGCTCAACGAGACATTTTCTTTCTTGACATGAACATCTGTGTATATTATGTCTTTTTTGTAATATTTTAAGCCAAAGGTAAGACTCTTACTATTATATTTCACTTGACTAATAATTGAACCAAACCTTTAACAAAATGGTACTAGTGCAGAGAGTGATCCGGACGTAAATAATAACGTTATTATTTAAAAAGCCATTCTTAACATGAAGAGGGGAGAGTGTTTTGTACCTATTCTATACTTCAACCTTACAATTGAATAAAAAAACATATCATAAAACTTTAATTAAACTTGGAAATACGATTTTAAAAATAGCGCGGATCAATCTCTGCACTAGCACCAACAAAATATGTATATTTATACTAATCTTTTCCCCCCTACATTTTTAAAGTTTAATGTCGTCTGATTTTTGTTGAATTTACAAAAATCTGCCGCTATTGATATTTTCTCAATTTTTAAAGTTTTTTTTTTTATTGGTGATGTTTAAATCAAATTTCCCGTGTTTTATGGAGTGTAAAATAAATAATGTTTATATGCAATTTGAACCCCGATCCTTCCTTTACAATACAGAGTAAAAATTACGATGAATTAATTTTATTTTAATAGTTTTTACTTGTATTTTTTGTTATGAGTGGCGAAAACTAGTGCCATACCTATAAATTATGTAAATACTGGTGATATTTTGTATATCATGAAAATACGACTCATTCCAAAAGTAAGGCTGCCTATTTCTTAATTAAAACGTTGAATAGCTATACAGATGGGAGTGGAACCATTAAAACGAGCGACCTTTTGTGCCGCAGAATTTATTTTTCGACATAGTCACCACTCAATGCATTTTGGCCAGCCTCTTCTGATGCCTCCGTCATAAAAATCCGGAACTCGCGTTGCCACTTACATCTTAACACCACTGAAATCAATGAACCCATCCCCTAAGCGTGCTGACATCAACTGTATCGGCTTTGTACGCGTTCAATGGATGTATGTTGACTGGTTCAATTTTTTCTGCGTGAAGGAATTCAATGACGCATCTCTGCTTCTGACGCACATTCATGACAAGGGTTTATTTTCATAGAGTTTCAAACCATTGATGTCTGCCACAGAGAGATTAAAATTTTTAGGTCATAAATGCATAAGTTCAGTTATTATGGCAATACAATTTGCAATTTTTTCTGATCCGTTCGGGTGGAAGAAAAATAGGAGGCATTACCTTTGGAACGTCTCTCGCGTTTGTTCATAAAACAGGCAGAAAGAATTCTTTGTAAGTAAAGTGTTTTTAAAACAAAATCTAGAATGTTTCTATGCATCAACGGCCATGGTTTCTTTTTATAAGTAACAAAATCTTCGGGCCAAGATCACAATGTAGTATCTGTTCTGATGCTACTTTTTCTGTCCTCGGTCAGTGAAGGAGAAACCCTTCATAACTGAGATATTTTTTTCTTCGGTTTTCTGCTTCCCTTCATCTTTATGCAAGATGCAGCCCCTATTTCATGCAAGCTCGCATCACCAGCGATTACTATATCAATATTATTTAGTAATAAGGTGTTAGGAATAGATTTGACGTCAGTGGATTTTTTTTTGTTTGTTTTTTTTGTTTTTTTAAATTTTATCGAATGCCGCATGGCATTTAGATATCCATTTTCAACAGTTTATCCTTTTTGAGCTGCTCGTTTAGAGTGGCCTGTAGGTCGTGCATATTGGGAATGAATGCTTGGTAATAGTTCGCCCCCCCCCAAAAAAAAAACTTTTGCAATTCAGTAATATTTTTTGGAGCCGACATATCGTTATATACTCGTGCACCAAAAAGACACCAAAACGGTGTATGTTGTATAGTCGTCTAAATGTTGATATGAGTACTTGGGATGAAGGGTTCATCCTGATGTGTGTACGTGTCACTAAATGTCTATTGTTGGTGATTCTTCACTATTTGAACCGTAGAATTATGTTGTTGTTGTCTATTTATGATATATTCATATCTAATTGTTTATATGCAGTTGTGTGTATGTGTGTGCGTGTGTGTGTGTCGTACATGTATTTTGTACATACCTTACTTCATGCATCGTTGATCTTGCCCACCTGGAATTCATCTTGTGTCTTGGAGGGGGAGACTGGAAACTTGTTTTGGACGAATCTTCATTCACTCCAAGACGATGATTGGTTTTATATAATTTTTATTCACCTTCCAGATGTCGATTGCAGAAGAATGGAAAGTGAATATCTTTGCTTGCGAGGTTTGCTTCTAGGTCTCTATTTCCACACACGTCAGCTCCCTCACCCAGTGAAGGAGGGGGGGACGACCTATTCAACCGTCCGTTCTGCTCAACGTCCAAATTCCAACTTCCTATGATCTCCAGGTAACCTGATCACGTGACTCCCACGCAAATCCGATCAGCTGACCAGACCTTCCGGTAAACGTGTCTACGATGTGATTTTACCATATTTTGACAGATTTTATAAATATTCTTCATATTCATCTCCTGTCCATCTCTCCAGTTAGATAGATAGATAGATAGATAGATAGATGGATACAGAAATAGATAACTAAATAGATAGATCGACATTTTCATGTGTTCGACCTATTACATAACATATATTCTTTATAGCCGTGACTCTTTCCGGGTCTGATCTTCTACCATTTTTGTCTATTATGAGTAGAGCTGTGCCAACAGCATATTCTTTTCATCCTTTTGACTCTCGGATATATATCCGACACAGTAAGACACAGACAATCAACCGAGAACCACATCAGTCTCTATAAAAAACATATAAGATATTAACGGATATCTATCTATATATCTATAAAAGTGAACGTGTCTGTGTGTCTGTGTACATTTTCCTTCGCAATAACTCTGTCAATTTTTAGTCTGCAGACTCGAAATTTGATATACAGGGTACTGAGATTTGGGAAAATCGATGTGATCGGTTTTCGGCCAGAAATTTGGCTGGTAAGAGGTCAGAGTTCAACGATTTGACCTTTGAGAACTCTACCAAACTCCTCCGACAATTTGGGGTCTAAACACTTGAAATTTTAGATATAGGTTCCTTTAACATGGATCTAACTTAATAACTTGGTTAGAGCCGAAAACAATAAATCTTAAGGGGTCATAATAGGAGTCAAATTTAAATAATTGATCTTTTTTTTGCTCAGCATACACCTCAAAACACCCGGGCAACGCCGGGCACCCATGCTAGTATATCTATAAAAGTGAACGTGTCTGTGTATCTGTGTATCTGTCTGTGTTTGTACATTTCCCTACGCAATAACTCTGTCAATTTTCAGTCTGCAGACTCGAAATTTGATATACAGGATACTGAGATTTGGGAAAATCTATGTGATCGGTTTTCGGCCAGAAATTTAGCTGTTAAGGGGTCAAAGTTCAACGATTTGACCTTTGAGAACTCTGCCAAACTCCTCCGACAAGTTTCGGTATAAACACTTGAAATTTTAGATATAGGTTCCTTGAACATGAATCTTACTTAATAACTTGATTTGAGCCCAAAGACAATAAATTTTAAGGGTGTCATAATAGAGGTCAGAGTTTAAAAAATTTACCGTTTTTTTTTTTTTGCTCAACATGCACCTCCAAACACCCGGGCAACGCTGAGCTGAAATGCTAGTATATACTGTAGCAGAATCAGCAGTAACCAAAATGAGAAATAGAGCTTACCTCGGATACGTCTGTTTTGGGTTGAGCGAAAGAGAGAGTTCCAAGATGGCGTCCATGGGCTTTTATTAGCGTTTACCCAATGTAATTATCGTTGAACCACGTCTGCTCTCGCGCGATTATGCAAATATGTCGTTCCCGGCCGCTATAAAGGCAGGACACTGGATAGGAGAGGGGGGGTTCTGCAGATTGTGTGTAGGTGATTCTGGCGAGTAGATTGATCTTGTTACGACCCACGCGTCTGCGAGAAGCGAGTTTTTGTTCCGTCTGTTTTTAGTTGTATTTTTTGTTTTTTTGTTTTGCCTACTACATTTTTGTTTCAAGCTATTTCGGCCCGACTATGGCGAAGGTGCGGATAAGCAGCGATATCATCAAGCCGTTCTCTGGCGAGGGAGACGTTGTAGCGTGGCTGAAAAAAGTGAGACTTGTCGCACAACTTCAGCAGGTGGATGATGTAGCGAGTCTTCTACCTTTATATCTGGAAGGTGATGCACTGGCCCTCTACATGGAAATGGAGGAGGACGATCAAAGAGAAATAGACTGGATTGAGGCCCGATTAAAGGAGGCATTTACCGACGGCGCGTTTGCAGCATACATAAAAATAACTATGGTTAGATGGGCTAGCGAACGTGTGGATGTTTACGCCAACAAAATCAGGCAGTTGGTTGGATTGGCCGGATTCACAGGAGATGGCTTAGAGAGACTCACAAAATTGACTTTCGTCACTGGGTTCCCTGACGCTATCTCAATTGCTTTTCAACAGGTGCCGAACATCAAAGTCCTGACCATGGGGGAACTAATGTCGAGAGCAAGAATTTTGACGACGACTGGGGAACACAACGAGGACGTGGTTGCGGCCACACGCTCACCCAACAACCACAGGGCCCAGAATATTCCTGTTAGTGTGACCTGTTTCAAGTGCAATACGAAAGGCCACTTTGCAAAGGACTGTCGAAAACGTGGAACACGGTGTTACCGTTGCGGTGAGAGTGGACATTGGGCTCGGAATTGCTTGGGAAACGAGCACGGGGAGGACGCATAAGCGCCAGTCTCCTTCCCCAATAAGGCGCGAGCACAACGCTCCCGGTGATAAGCATCCAGGTTGACGGGACGCGATGTTTGACGCTTATTGATACAAGATGCTCTAGGACTATTTTACATGCAGACCGGTGAAAAACGAACGTGAATGCCGAAACGATTGGTGGAATGTCCCATGCATGCTGCGGTGTTGGAGCGGTCTCTTTGTCCAATGACGAAGGCGTGTCTGCCAGAATCGATGTGTTGGTGGTGCGTAGCAAACCGCTGGGGTTTGACTTACTTCTAGGGATCGACGCCATAAAAGCTCTGGGCGGTGTCGTTGTCAACCCTACAGGATCAGTGCGGCTGGGCGACAGGAAAAATATTAAATGCGCAGCCATTTCTATTAATGAAATCTAACTGAGACTTCATGTTTTTGTTTAATAATAGTAGGCCGCCCGACATTGCCCGGTCGTAAAATACGCTTAAATATGATATTTTAATTAATGCAGATTTCATATTTATTATTATATTGGATTCAATATATAGTAATGACGTAAAAAAAGTTAAAAAAAAAAATTACTCGTGCGTTACCACCGAGAATCGAAACCAAAACGTTTAGCTTACAATTTATTGTTTACTTTGACGGTCTGGCGGTAAAGCTATGAAGACATGCTTGCTGCAAGGCTAAAAATTAAAACCTGAACTAATAGCGTTAACTCACACATATGATATACGTTACACATATTTGTAATGCCGTCATTCGACTTTCAGCTGGCAAATTCCATTTTCATTTTTAAATTTTCATATTTTTGTACTGATTTTCCCCGGCTAAAACCCAAATATAAAGTTTCTCATGGGTTCTAATACCCTATATATTAAGTTTCATGTCTGTAAACCACAAACTGACAGAAGAGTTTGGTAAGCAATTTTTTAAACAAATATATATACGCATACATAAATATATATAGAAAGAGGTTTGTGTTTACTATAACCTTTTTACGCAAATATTACGCAAGTATAAATAATGTAAAATATTTGCATGAATATAATTACACGTAATAGTTAACTAAAAATGATCATCTCATAAAACCGAAATAACTAAAAGGGAATTAATTAAAATGAATGTTTAAAAGAATATGCAAATTAGATCTTTTGCAGATGAATGCAATTCATGACCATATATAACAAAGTTGCATTTTCTTCTATTACATAAATAGAAGAAAGGGGTTTTAATATGAATATTAACACACACACACACACACACACACACACACACACACAATTTATAGAAGTATAGATTTTCGTATATTTTTCCCGTCTTTTTCGCTTGTTTGGTTGTTCTACTCGACGTATAATTGCGTTCTTTGCTCAGCAATGAGAACTTTTATGCCAATTCTGTTACAAGTCAGACATGTTTTTGTTCTGTATGGACATTTTTTTAACTCAACGCAGGATTCCACATCGATAACATGGCATTGGCGGGGAATTACTTTGATTTTCAGTGAATTATCTTTTTGTCTGCAGAGGAATAATGTCCTTTTTTATTTTCTCTGGAGAATTGGGTTTAGACATTTTATGTATTTTTCTTACGTACACAGCGCCGGATTCTTTAATATTCTTTGAATCCTTTTTAACCCAAATAACTCATTGTCTGTATTCGGACAATTTTGTAATGTCAGGTTTGGCTTGCTTTCTAATTTAATAAGAAATCTGCGTCCATATCAACCCTTGTACGTGTATTAGGCATTTGAAATCGCCAACACTTAGTTCAGCGAATTCAAACTCGTCGCAATGCTTATTGACAATTGATGCTAATGTGAAATATTCATCGTAATCTTTTTGGGTTAAATTCAGGCATTTCCAGCGTTTATGAAATAAGGATGTTTTCGAGTTGAACATTTCTGTTAAGGGTTTTACGGTTTCAGAAAATATTAAGTCATACGTTTTTCAGGTTGGTTGGTTGGTTGTTTTTGTTTTACGGCATATCAACTCTTTTCGGGTTATTTAATGCCGAATCCAAAGATTTTGAAGAAAAAATTTTTAATAGAATATATTTGTTGTTTTCAAGTCGGTTTCTATTTAATCCATAGCTGGAATCCTAACAGGTACTACCACTCCGGGTCAGAGTGGATCTGAGAGCAATGGCAATTAAAGGGTGGCTCCACACTCCCCAAAGCCTGCAAGCTGGGGCCTCACCACTGGATATAGTTTAAGGTCATATCCAGGACCCCCATTGAGGGACTTTTTTTTTTTTTACAAGGGTGTCACCACTTATCAAGGCCCAGAGGCCACTCGAGGATAAGGGTTAATAGGTATACATTAGTCATTGTGATTTTAGCATAGTAAACAGTGGGAATTTTGTAACTTGGATTACTTAGGGGGACGATTCAATTAGAACTTGTTCACATTGGACTTTTTCTCTTTTTTTTTTCATAGGTATCAACTCATTATCAAGGCCAAGAGGCCACTCAAGGATAAGGGTTAAAGAGTGTACAGTAGAAATTGGACAATATAATAATCATTAGTAATGAAAATTTGTTAAATTTGATAACTTATATGGAACGGCTCATCAAGAACTTATTTACGTTAGACTTGAAGACAACCATATTGTAGTCAGCCGGAAAGCAGGAAAACGGAAGACAATCCCACAGGCGTGCAGTTCTAATAAAAAAGCTTTGTTCATGGAATCTACGTTTAGGTTTAGGCACAGATAAAGAGTGGGGGGAATTATTGATAGTGTTTACAGCTAGACGAGTGTTTCTTGTGAAAGTTTGGCGAGGGGGGACCATAGATTGAAGCTCAGTCGAACACTTTCCATGAAAATAACGATACATCAGAGACAAACTCGCAACATCTCTTCTGTGAGATAGAGGTTGCAAGGAAGAGAAAAGGACATCTACGAGGCTACGAAGTCTATTTTGAACTCTATCAAGGCAGGACAAGAATTGCATTAATTTTACTCTCGGCAGGGGGGCAGTCGGTGTATTCTAATTCCCCACCGACAGGGCCAACGTTTTTCAGTAAAATATAATCGACGAATCCACGAGTTGTGTTCTGTGGATACCAGTTTCCGAAGCGATAAATGGCTCTTTCTTTCTCTTTAGACATGTATGTGTTTTCGTAACTTAATATAACTACAGAGTATACGTTTGTCTGTTATCACTTGGTTGAGGAGCGCTGATTTGCATTGTTTTGATTTATATTGTTTTAAATTATCGTTCGACTCTGTTGTACATTAAATTTCAAATAGACAAAATGCATTAATTCAATATAGACAAATGGCTAGAGACAAGGAAAGGTAAAGAGTTCGTTGAATACGAATGGTTAAAAAGTCCCAATAACGTTCTGCTGAAACAGATGTTTTATCTGTAACGAGTAATTGATGAGACATATTCATTTCAGCTGGCGCCGCATGCATTTACATGTGTGTAAATAGGATATGCATACAGATGTATGTGTACATTAACATGCATCTTTTGCTTTGCCACTGAGAGATTGTATATGTGGTTTTGGGTGCGAAATAGTACGGTTAGCAATGTATGTATGCTGGCGCTGTGTTTAGTCGTTTGTGAAAGTTTAGCGTAGCGTCTGCTAACAACCTTTTATACTAAACGGTCTCAGACGAGATTGAATGTACGTACGTTGTGTAGGAATGTTTTTGTTTGTTTGTTAGTGTTTAATAACGACCTTTATACGGTCATCCTCGGCCAAACATCTTTTTTTCTGGACCGGGTTTCGTTTAGTGTATAGAATTTGACTATTTATTATGCGTGAGTGATTTTGTTTAATTTTTAGATTTTGATTTGCTTGTGTGCTTATTTGATACCATTTAAAATGCAATATGAACATTTTATAGAGACTTTTTAAAAACTAGAAATTTTTTTTCTTGGATTTTGATAGTACGTGCGAGATTTTTTTAAATAATTATCTTTTGTATTGTAATTGCTTCGAAAATATCCCGTTGATTTGAACTTTGTCTAATAGAAAATTTGCCTGCTGCCCCAATTAAGTTAACATAATGCTTATTCATTATGGTTGTGCCTGTAAGTCTATTCAGTAAACGTGGCTATTACCGACATAAATTATTTTAAAGGTAATACCGTCGGGGAATCAATCAGCAATTTATTTGGCTTCCTCTATTCATTTTATATCTACATGCGGTGGTAGAAATTAGTATTCAAAAAGAAGTTTAAATCACTTTTTCGTACGTTAAATAATTTTGTGATATACAATCTGCGTTCACCAATTTTGAACCTGAAGAGAGAAAGTAAGTAAGAAACAAGTAAGAGGTGAACGTCGTCTGTAATTTCATGAAACATGTTGTAGTTCATTAATTTTAATTAATAGCGTAAATAAATGTTTAAATGCAGAAGAGATTGGTACGAAACCTCGTTGTATAAAAATGTTTAAATGCAGAAGAGATTTGTACGAAACCTCGTTGTATAATAATGTTTGAATGCAGAAGAGATTTGTACGAAACCTCGTTGTATAAAAATGTTTAAATGCAGAAGAGATTTGTACGAAACCTTGTTGTATCAAAATGTTAAAATGCAGAAGAGATTTGTACGAAACCTTGTTGTATCAAAATGTTAAAATGCAGAAGAGATTTGTACGAAACTTCGCTGTATCAAAATGTTAAAATGCAGAAGAGATTTGTACGAAACCTCGTTGTATAAAAATGTTTAAATGCAGAAGAGATTTTTACGAAACCTCGTTGTATAAAAACATCTAAAATAAATATAGACGTTTAGTTACTTCATATAAGAATTAATTCAATAGTTGTTTGTCAGTCTCTTACTAACAACAACATATATAATATCTCGAAAAGATGTCAGTTAATCTCGTATATAATAATACTTGATAAGATATGTGTCAGTTAATCACGTAAATATAAACGCTTGATAAGATATGTGTCAGTTTATCACGTAAATATTAACGCTTGATAAGATATGTGTCAGTTAATCACGTAAATATTTACGCTTGATAAGATATGTGTCAGTTAATCACGTAAATATTTACGCTTGATGAGATATGTGTCAGTTAATCCCGTAAATATTAACGCTTGATAAGATATGTGTCAGTTATTCCCGTAAATAATAACACTTGTGTCAGTTAATCCCTTAAATAATATAACTTGATAAGCTATGTGTCAGTTAATCCCGTAAATAATAGCACTTGATATGAGTCAGTTAATCTCATAAATAATATCACTTGATAAGATATGAGTAAGTTAATCACGTAAATAATAACAGTTGATGAGATATGTCAGTTAATCACATAAATAATAACGCTTGATAAGATATGTGTCAGTTTATCCCGTAAATATTAACGCTTGATAAGATATGTGTCAGTTATTCCCGTAAAAAATAACACTTTATATGTGTCAGTTAATTCCGTAAATAATATCACTTATAAGATATGTGTAAGTTAATCACGTAAATAATATCACTTGATAAGATATGTTTCTGTTAATCCCGTAAATAATAACACTTGATAAGATATGTGTAAGGTAATCACGTAAATAATAACGTTTAATGAGATATGTGTCAGTTAATCCCGAAAATATTAACACTTGATAAGATATGTGTCTCTTAATCCCGTAAATAACACCTGATAAGATATGTGTCAGTTAATCCCGTAAATAATATCATTTGATAAGACATCTGAAAGTTAATCCCGTAAATAATAACACTTGATGACATGTGTTAGTTAATCCCGTAAATAATATCACTTGATAAGATATATGTCAGTTAATCACGTAAATAATAACACTTGATATGCGTCAGTTAATACCGTAAATAATATCACTGGATAAGATATGTGTAAGTTAATCCCGTAAATAATATCACTTGATGAGATATGTGTCAGTTAATCCAGTAAATATAAACACTTTATGACATATTTGTTAGTTAATCCCGTAAATAATATCATACCATAACATATGTGTCAGTAAATCCCGTAAATAATATCATTTGATATGTGTCAGTTAATCCCGTAAATATTAACGCTTGATAAGATGTGTCAGTTAATCACGTAAATAATATCACTTGATAAGATATGTGTCAGTTAATCACGTAATAATAACACTTGATGTGTCAGTTAATCACGTAAATATTAACGCTTGATAAGATATGTGTCAGTTAATCACGTAAATGATAACACTTGATGTGTCAGTTAATCACGTAAATATTATCACTTGATAAGATATGTGTCAGTAATCCCGTAAATATTAACACTTGATAAGATATGTGTCAGTTAATCCCCGTAAAAGCACGTGATAAGATATGTCAGTTAATCCCATAAATCATATCATTTGATAAGATATGTGTAGTTAATCCCGTAAGTAATATCATTTGATAAGATATGTGTAGTTAATCCCGTAAGTAATATCATTTGATAAGATATGTGTCAGTTAATCCCGTAAATAATATAATTTGATAAGATATGTGTAGTTAATCCAGTAAATAATATCATTTGATAAGATATGTGTCAGTTAATCACGTAAATAATAACACTTGATATGTGTCAGTTTACACCTGATATGGTACTTGTACGTTAATTCTTTACGTTATAACTCTAAATAAGGTATGTGTAAGTTAATACAGTACATAACACTTGATAAGACATGTTTCAGTTAATCTCTTCCATTAGACTTCTCGTTAATGAATGTGTCAGTTAATCCCGTACATTAAACACATGATAACAGCAGTTAATCTATTATTTAACATAATATATATATATATATATATATATATATATATATATATATATATATCAGTTATTATTTTACTTAATTACTCCTGATAAGTCATGTGTCAGTTTATTTCTAGGTGTATCTCATTGTTTACCGACTGTTCATAGTGTGCGTCATATTTTTTTTTATGTCTCGTCATAAGTTTAAGCTTAAGTTATGTGTGTGGGTGAGGTGCTATGATTACACTCGTATCTGTACCCGACGTGTGTTGAGGAGGGGTGTAAAGGTGCGGTAAGTGCGAGTCCTTTTCAAGAACACATATCCTACTACTAAAATTACTAAAACATCCGTGCATATCATTGACCGGCGATAAAACAAACAAACTACAAAAAACAAAAAAAAAAAAACTGTTGGAAATTTATCACTGTATCTTGGTGGACAAGGTGCAACGTTATACTCGTTTTATACACGTAGCCACCGGGACCCACACGTTTCAGACTCAGTCGCAAAGCAGACAAAGAATAGAAAAGAAGAAAAAAACTTCAGGTTTGAAGAAAAAAACCTTTATTCCTCATTCTCCTACCATGCATGACTTCTCGTTACGGCTTTGACGTCCCTAACGTGATCCTTTTCTCTTAGGTGCTCTCTCTTGTTTTTGTAGACTTTTTCTTTTTCCTTAATGTGACGTCATTTCGCACACCGTTTGGTGTTCCTATATAACAGCTATACTGTTACAAAGACAGACATAAAGAAAAGGTTATTTGTACCAAATATGGTTTAATCGAAGACAGGATTTTAAACTTTATGAACGATTCAATGGATGGCATTTTATTGGGTCACCCTATAGTAGATACGGATTTTAGAAATTTGAAAACAACCCCATAATAGTCTTTTCTCTCTCCTCTCTGATATTGATTTATGATGGTGATTGCAGAGAAAAATAAAATCTACGGTCCTGTACAGGAATTGAACTCACAACCTTTATTTTACGATTCTTTTATCCTCAATACACCTTCCTATATACGGCATAATCACGATGACACACCGGTTCTTATTAGATTACCGAAGTTAAGCAACATTAGGCCTGATCAGTACCAGATGGGTGACAAATTTGGAATTCCAGGCACTGTATGTAGGAGGACGTCGACATCTCCCTGCAAAAGTTGCAAAAAATCTAACGTCATTATTTCCCCTGATGGGAATATACATGCGACTGGAGACCGCTTCTGAATTTTACCCTCCCATGGAACTTTCTTCTTTGGAGGAAGCCGGTTAAACCTGCATAGGGTTAGTGCCGTTTCCAACACACCTTCCCCTTCTATTTAGTTTCAACTGGGGATAATTTTCCCTCGGTCCCAAACCCAGACCATTGTTGAGCTGGCTTGTTTTCTGTTGACTAACCTATTATCTTGCGCACTTCTAGGAGGTCCACCATCCAAGCCTTTGCCTTTTCACCTTCCGAGAACGAGTTAGTTTATTGCTAAATGAGCCCCCCCTCTTCCACCAGGTAATGCCGACGGGTCTGCCATCGCATGATTTTTCGAGCCATAATACCTTTCTTCTAAGACACTAGTTTTTCAGATACAACTTTCCTGACCTTGTGTCACATCTTTCTGCCATGGAAAGGAGACATATCCTACTCTCCTATTTTCTTCATCCCATCATTTCTCGTATCCTTTACCCTCCCTTGTCCCCGATGCATCACACTCAGTAGTGATCAGACTGTAAGGGTATAGAGATACCCATTTCGTCAGTTTAGTTACCGCCGATGCTTGCATGATAAACTGGTCTCTACTTCTCATTTCGTTTCTTTGTTATTGTCAAAGTGACAATGGAAAGATCGTGAGAATCTAATTGGTCATATGTCCTGCTGACGTCATCACTTTTAGTTACCTTCCCTTCCGACGTCATCAATTTTGTCGGTCACTGCACCAGCGCAAGACGCATTTTTGAACAATAATAATGACGCGACGAAGGAAATTGTTTATCTTTAATCAACCAAGTAATTGGTTTTCTGTTCGTCTTTGTTTAGTTATTTTATTTGTTCGTTCATTGTTGTCATTTCTTAGTTTCGTTTTTCGTTTTTTCCCTTTTTCTTTCCAGAGGACATAAATCCTCTTTTTCAGTCATTTCATGCCTAAACACAATATACATATTTGAAACACTTCTCTTATTATTTTGCTTAGGAACAATTCTTCAAGCAAAATCCACCGACCGTTGCTTTCGCCCCTATTCCAAATTTGTGTTCGTAGGATGTCGTCGGTTGATTGTTTTTCACCGCTATAAATGTCTAGCTGGACACCCGGCTTTACCCGGTCGTACAATACGCTTAAACATATTTTAATTTATGCAGATTGTGTATGTATTATTATAGAATCAATTCTCTTTTGAATATTATGTTTACGAGGAATCCCCGGTGAATTAATTCGCAGAAGAAATTAAAATAAAATAATAATAATAATAATAATAATAATAATAATGTCGTTCATCAAATTCCGTTTGTGTTTGTTTACAATATCACGTCAGCTGATATTTGGGCTTGACGATCTTAAAAATAGTCTTTTTTCTCTTATAGATAAAAAAAGAAGACATTTAACAGGGGAATATTTTACGTTACACCGGCCAAGGTTACACTAATATAACGTAAAATATTCCCCTTTAAAATTCTTTTTTTTATTATCTATAAGAGAAAAAACACTATTTTTTAAGATCGGATTTTTTCGATTTTCGGTGCTTATCGGAAGAATTTCTGTACAAAACATATCTAAGAACACTGCCAGATATATAAATTATCTTTGTGTGAAATTTGCAAAACATAGGCTTGCTTCGGGCCTGTCAGGCTAAGAGATGAAAACCTCGTTTCATAAACATACATTTATTAGTAACGCGGGGGGGGGGCTTAGACTGGGCGTAAAATACGCTTAAATATGATATTTTAATTTTTCCAGATTTCATATATATTATTATAGAGTCGTGTTTTCAAATGTAAAAAAAAAAAAACGTATTTGGGTGCATTCAGCTAGAATCGAAACCGAAAGCAAAGCTGTTGCATTCAAAGCTGGTGACGTTACCACTGTACTAACGTGACACATATATGTACATAGTAAAAAATAAAAATAAACTAAGATGAATATGCGAAATGTATAACGATTTTTTCAATTTTGACCCATTTTGGACCCCTTAAAAACTATTTTAACCGGCTAAAAAAAACCCATAAAAGAACGGCCCAGACAAAATCAAGTCATTTGAGTCGCCTAGAGCCGCTCTGTTAGTTTTAGTTTCGGAGGAGATAGAGTTTGAAAATATGGAGACAGACAGACAGACAGACAGACAAACAGACAGACATAGAGCCTTTTATACACTGCTGATCAAAAATTTAAGCAACTTAAAAATCTTAAAAAAAAACAACTTTTTTTTTTTTTTTAGGATAGATTTTAAACTCTTCCGACTTAAAGTTACCAATACTACCATCTACATGTTATGTAAACAAAAAGTTACATTCCAAGATTTATTTTTAAAATTTACATTTTTATTAAATTAGGCTTTTTACACATGATCAGAATTATAGGATCAGAGACAAAAATTCTATTAAATTGTACAAAAAGTGTATGAAAAGTGTATGAAAACATTCAACAATCAAACTTAATAATGAGTTCTTCCTCCACTGCTTTTGATGACTTCAAAAATTCTTTGGGGCATGCTAGAAATAAGGGTTTCCATTAATTTGCGGGGAATCCTTCTCCAGTTTCTGAAGATGGCTTCACGATGTTCATTTTTTGTTAAATATTGTTTGCCATTTCGATAAACCTCTCTTGTCATCCATCCACAAACATTTTCAGTTAGATTCCAGTTCGGTGAGCATACAGGATGCCCCAAGAGATGGACTCCATTTTCTTGTAGAAAGCTCAAGGCCCATCTTGCAGTGTGGATTGCAGCATTATCCTGTTGGAATAACCATCCATCCCCACACAAACGATGCCACTCCATCATCAAAGGTGCTTTTTGTAGCATGCTAACATAACCAGCTGCTGTCTGACGACCCTGTAACATCTGGAGGTCCATCGTCCCTCTGTAAGAAAAGGCACCCCGTACTATTACGGACCCTCCACCACTATGCCGTGTGGAAAAAATTTCAAGGGGCATGTTTTGTCATGCTAATATCGCTGGAAGCCATCAGGACCATCTAAATTGAATTTTTTCTCATCAGAAACAGGGTTTTATTCCACTTCTCAACGTCCTAGGTTTTGTATTCACGACCAAATCTTAAGCGGTCCACTTTGTGATATGGAAGCAATCGAGGAATTTGTTTACGCTTTTTATTTACTATGCCTTTTTGTTGTAAGTGTCATCTGATGGTTATTGGATTGCAATCAGCATCTGTAACCGCCTTAATTTGACTAGAAGAAAGTCCTCTGTCATTCATAACAACCCGTCTATTTCTCCTACTCAATGCAGGAGAAATTTTTGTGGAACTACCAAAGGATTTTGCTTTTCCATAATTCTCAGTGTTCTTTAGAAAGTTGCAAATAACAGTTTTACTGCAATTTACCTTAGCTGTTATCGCTCGCTGTGACAAACCTTGCTTATGGAATCCTAGAATTCGAGAGTGCCCAACTTCGGTTAGTTTTCTTGCTTTAGGCATGATAACACCTTTACACAGGGATTACTAATCTCTAACTGAACTAAAAACATTAGAATTACCATAAATCTAACAATTTATACCCTTGGTCTTATAATTTTGATCATGTGTAAAAAGCCTAATTTAATAAAAATGCAAATTTTTAAATGCAATTTGTGGAATGTACCTTTTCGTTTACATAACCTTTTAGATGGTAGTATTAGTAACCTTAAGTGGGAACAGTTTAAAATCTACCCTTAAAAATGGTTTCTTTTTAAAGATTTTTAAGTGGTCTTAAATTTTTGATCATCAGTGTATATTAGATAACAGTTTAAATATTTTTTATTTTCTTTAATTTCAATAAATCACTTCTTAGTCTGACAGAGTCGCAGCGACTGTCGGAAGACTTTGCTTGAAGAAAGGCTGATTAAAACATATATTCTTAGTGTGCAATCATTTATATCGGTGAGAAACAGTCCATCGATGGCGTTCTGGACGTGTGTAATCAAATGTCGAGCTCTGTGCGAAGGAAAAAAACTATAAATAGAGCGTGTGCTCGGATTGACGATAACGTTCGAGAGCACGTTCGAAACGACAGAGGCCAGAGACAAGGAACACGGTCATGGTTTATTCGGAAAAGTATCTGGAAATAAATGTCGTTGCTACAAAAAGAAAGAGTTGAGTTATTATTTGTCCTATGTTCCTTGCGACGTACTCTGTATAGAATGTGTTCGGTCTACGTGTGTAAACGTGGGTAGCGTTACAGTTCTATGAACACAAGTTCAGAATAGATACGTCAGCATCTGTTGGAGAATTTTGTTTGAAGAAAGCCTTCGTTAGAAAGCTATACCCATCAACAAAACAGGGAAAGCATCTCAATGTACTTTGCATATAAATAGCCAAAGTACACGTCAACGCTGCGTTTCGTAAAACTTTCTGCAGAAGTTCAAATAAAATAAAAGTGGTTCTTAAGAATATACAAGTGAGATCTGGTAGTTTTTACAGGAGAGTCGTAACTTCTGAAGGCATAGAAGTCACTCAAGGATAAGGGTTAATTAGTGTAAAGTGGTCAGTGTGACAACAGGTCAGTGATCATTTTGAGTGGGAATCGGGGACTCTTTAATGATACAGAATAACAGAAACTTGTTCACATTAGACTTGATTACCATATTGTAGTTAGCTGAAAAGTAGGTCAGTGGAACAGAGTTCAACAGGCGCGCAGTCTATGGAAAGAAGCTTTGTCCATGGAATTTGAGTTTAGATTTAAGCACAGATAAAGAGTAGGGGAACTGGTTGGTTGCGATCGTAGCTTCACCAGTGCTTTTTATAAAAATTTGGCAGAGAGATAATTGAATAAAGCTCAGACAAACACTTTCTGTGAAACTAACGGCAAATCAGAGACAGGCTTGGGATATCTCTTCTGTGGGAAAGAGGTTGAAGGCAGGAGAGAAGAGCATCGCCTACTAGATTTCGAAGCCGGTTTTGAACTCTATCAAGGCAGGATATAAAAACTCCATGCAGCTCCTCCTGAGATGTAACGGTACTCCATTTGTGTATTTGGGTCTTATGCATGTAGAGGATTCCGTCAGAAGTGAGGTAACTTCCGAGACGGTAGAAGAACGCGACCATTTTTCCAGTGACCTTGACAACAAATGTGATGTAAGTCGTCCATTTTAGGTTAGGGATGAAGGTCAATTTCAGAAGATTGTCAAAGCAAGATGCTGCTTGAGACGAGAGCTATTCATATAAATTGTGGTCATATAGGGGTCAGAGCGGTGGTCGTCAGAAGATAGAAGCTTGGTTTTGGATGCATTAAAATAAACCAACCATTTTTTACCCATTGAACCACATGCTTAATGTCGGAGAGGAGAGACTATGAGAGATCTTGGTCGCTGCTGGCCTTTGGAGTGTTACCATAGATAGTGGTGTCGTCAGCGTATATGTCGACGAATGACCTTAGAATGTAATTTGAGGTATCATTGATGAAGATAAGTAAGAGAACTACGCCCAGAACTGATCCTTAAGTATCGATATTTTGAGCCTATGACTTCTGTTCATCGATGACTGTCGGAGAAGAAGGATTCGATGGTTGAGAAGACATTTCCGGATATTCCATAGCTGGATCTTCTGAAGTAGACGTTTATGCCAAATTCAATCAAATGCCTTTGATATGTTAAGAGCTATTGCTCTAGAGAGGAATCCCCCATAGATGGATTTGTTGGTCCTATGTGAAATTACAGTCAGTACACCAACTGTAGATCTCTCAGGAGGGAAACCATATCGCCTGTCGTTGAGCAGATTGTTTTTGTTGAGACGGTTGACAATTTTTCTATTTAGTACGGATTCAAGCAACTTACTCATTACGCACAGAAGACTACTTGGTCTATACTGAGATGCTGAAGACCAATCTCCAGTATTATTTCGATTATCAATACTTATCGAAGACATTCCGACACAAGACCTATCTAAGAACACTACCAGCCACATAAAGTACTTTCGTGTGAAATCTCGTAAAAATCAGCTCAGCCGTTTTCGAGTCCATAGAGAACGAACTTACACATACAGACACACATACGTCAAAATGGAAAAGTGACCGTGTTCTATGACAAAGACATACAGGCGGACAGACACATAAAAGACCGAGCGATCAAACCAGATATTCTAATATAAAACAAGCCTGAAAGAACTGCGCTCATTGTCGATGTCACAGTCCCAAATGATTTTGGCCTTAACAGAGCTGAACGGGAAAAGAGAACAAAATATCAGGACCTAAAAAATTATCTAAAAACGGCATGGTTTCTTAAAGAAATACACATTATACCGGTTGTGATAGGAGCAACTGGGTTAATAAAAAAGAATCTTCATAAATACTTAGAAGCAATTCTGGAAGACCAAGCTGCAACGAAATACAAATAGCAGCCATAAATGGAACAGTATCTATTCTTAAAAGAGCTTTCGGATATAAATTTAAATCATAACGGACTCAAGTATTAGCTCCAGGAGGAGTTAGCTCCCTTGATTTCTTAAAATTTACTGAAGTAAAATAATAATAATAAAAATACAACGCCTAACGATAATGAAAACAGTTGAAATATTAAGGAAACCCCTAGAATGTGGGGAATAACACAAGATAATATAACAAAGAAGCGTTACAGGGAATGAAGAACGCCGAAGCTGCATATCAACAAGTTCTACACCACCATCATGCATCCCCCCATTGTCTCATCACCGTCCCCCCCAATAGAAAATTGATACCAAAGAGCCGAGAAGGGTCAAGGAGGATGGAAAGACCGAGGAGAGAGCGCTGGCCAGACCTCCGCTGGACCAGCGCGAATAGAACTGGGATCGTGGGAAGGCTTAGTGCCATTCAAATTCCAGTACAAACCAATGGCCACTACCAGCGAGAAATCAATGGTATGAGGCTGTTGCGATGACGCAGATTTATTTACAAATGCTATCGAAAGGGGTGGAGAGAGCTGAACATCTGGGAAGACTTGTCACTCAGCTTTCAGAGAACATCACAGGTCTCCAAACCGATCGTTTGTTGACTTGTGTGAAAGCTCCATGTGAGCCAATAATAATAATAAACAGTTTCTTTTATATAATAGTAGAGATAGAGATACAAGATTCAATCAAGTTGGCGCGGACGATCCACAGGGTTTTTATAATTATTAAGATATATATGTATGTACGATTGTGTGTGTGTGTGTGTGTGTGTGTGTGTGTGTGTTAATCGTGTTATAGAAGAGTCAAATTAACATGTCATCGATTTCGAGTCGGTATGGCTACAAAATGAATGAATGTCACCGACAATAATCAGTCATGTATATATAAAGGTGTTTTCACTAAAACACAATGAATAAATTTTAAGATAAACTTGAAGAATAAAATGCTTTTGTAAAAAACAAAAAAAAAAAAAAAAAAACCTAATATTCAGCATTAAATAACCCGAAAAGGGCTGATATGACGTAAGCGAAAGAAAACAAACTAATCCCACCAGCTTTTTTTGTTGGATAGCATTTATATTTCCTTTTGTGGGTGTAACTAATGTGAAGTGATAGAAATGTGAAAGTCTTTTGTTGGATGAGAAAAAAACTGAAATCTTGACGATGCGTCAGGAAAAGCCCCCCCCCTCTCTCTCTCTCTTATGGGAAATCATTCCAATGAAAAATTTTTTG
Organism: Euprymna scolopes; assembly: GCF_053919585.1. Taxonomy (NCBI): domain Eukaryota; kingdom Metazoa; phylum Mollusca; class Cephalopoda; order Sepiida; family Sepiolidae; genus Euprymna; species Euprymna scolopes. The sequence continues at coordinate 139,000,375 of NC_136488.1, forward strand.
TTGAAATAAATTTCACCTATTTCATTTTCAGGCCCCTTAAAAAACTTGGAAATGTTTTTTTTACTGATTCCTATCCACGTTATTTTAGTTAAATCACGGACCAAAGTGAACATGTGACGGGCCATCTACGGCACGCGAGCCATAATTTAATTTCCCCAGTTTTAAATAATAACATGATCGCTTAAAGCTCTTATTAACTTTCATAAAGTTATAAATTTATATAATTTGTTCTTATTTTACTAAATTCCCGCACGGATAGCACTAAGGGATACGGTAAAAATGCATTAAATATATATATATATATATATATATATATATATATATATATATATATATATATATGATTAGTTTTTTTGGAAAAAGAATTCCAGCAGAGTGCTCAATTAAAAGGAAAATCCAAATTTTAAGAGCGTACTTATATTTTGTGTACAGAAAGTTGTTAGTTGAGACAGGTCATTGATACCGTCGGTTTCAAGCCCGATAATAAGGTCCGTTTAAGGTATCCTTATCGAGCTCTCTTCAGCCAATATTCGTCTCCTATTGAGACGAATATTGGCTGAAGAGAGCTCGATAAGGATACCTTATTCAGCTCGATAAGGATACCTTATTCAGCCAATATTCGTCTCCTATTGAGACGAATATTGGCTGAAGAGAGCTCGATAAGGATACCTTAAACGGACCTTATTATCGGGCTTGAAACCGACGGTATCAATGACCTGTCTCAACTAACAACTTTCTGTACACAAAATATATATATATATATATATATATATATATATATATATATATATATGAACAAATGATTAATAAAACATTTTAAAAGACATCTTGAAAAAGAGTTAAAAACATATTTAATTTTAAAAAAAGGAAGCACAAGATAAGTGGATAGTCCTTAATCCGCGGAGTTTCGAAGAAATACCCTCCTTCTCATCAGAGGGCAGGAATTAGCAAAATGCGGGATCGGATTTTGCATATAAAAGTATTTAATGAAACTACAAGTAAGTCACAGATCTTACTTGGTTAAAAAAAGGGTGAGGTAAGGGGAATAGGGGTAAAAGAAAAATTATAAAAAGATTTCACATGAATGGACAGTCCGGTGAAGGGTGTATATATATATATATATATATATATATATATATATAATTCAACTACTGTAGTGTTTGAACATACGGTAAAGTGGCAGTTTTACTCATTAAGAACTGCTTTAAAGCTTCACCGCTCACTCATTTTTTGACCAAATTTCAAACAATTTTGACAGTTTATAGATCAACTTCTTAGCTATATTGTTAAAAAAAATTATTTTCGTTGAGTAAAACAAAAGTTATGATGGATTTAGTGGTGTTCAAAATCGTAAAAAACGTAAGGAGGTGAGCGACGTTTTGTATGACTGGTTCCCATAGCAACAACGTCGCTTCAGCGACTACTGTTGCTACTAATTCACCGCTCTCGCGAAAAGAGAAGTAGCAAGCAAAACAGAGGGAATATAAGAATGAAAGGGAGACAATTGGGGGGGGGGTTTATAGGAAGCAGACGAGTGTCGTACATTGTTATTACATATTTGTATGTTATGTTTATGGAGGCAAAGAAAACAAGACTAAAATTAAACAAAGAAGAAGTGAATTTACTAGAAGCCTGGAAAAATCATGGATTGCAATAGAAAAATACGAGCATAAAAAGTAATATGATATAATGTTATCATTATTATTTATTTATTCATTTATTTATCTTTTGTGAATTAGTCCACTGAGCAAATTATTCCTCGTAGTATATAATATTTAATAGAGGGTTGATTCTATAAAAATTCATACGCAGTTTGCATAAATTAAAATATCATGTTTAAGCGTATTCAGGGCTCAACGGACAAATTTATCTTTAGTTCACCTTTGACAACTAAATATTTTTGTTTACCAGCCAAATAGAAAAGTTACTAGCCAAACCCACATGACTTTTAGAATATGACATCTTCGTTCTGTGACGAGTATGTACATAATAAATATTTTCTGTATTTTTTAAATAAGTGTAATTCTAAATACACAACAAATTTTACGTTGATACTTGAACGTATAAACATTTGAATTTTTTCAGATATTTTTTTAAACAGCCTTCGTTAAAAAAAAAGAGTATGCCGTTCTATTAAACTTTTATTGTTTAAATAATTTAATTTTGTTTTATTAAAAAAAAAGTTGAAAAGATATTTTTCACTCAGTAGTGAGCTTTGGAAGATTATCAGTGAAAGAAATACAATCGCCAAAAGATAA
>NC_136488.1:139006315-139008815 GCF_053919585.1 Euprymna scolopes
ATGATTTCGCTGAAATACGTTGGTGACCGGACTACTTGCACTTATAGAAAAGGTGAATGATATCCTGAGACCGGTAATTTTGTTAGACATCAACACACGTTTATGTTCGTTTTTTTTTTTTTTTTTAAACAAATAAAGGCAAGCATGTCAATTCAAACTAAAACTAAACTAAAAAAATAGTCATGGGTTCGGGTTTTTCCCCCTCACGTGTTTATCTACGCGTAGGTTTTTTTCATCTAAAGGTTTTGGTGTACGGAGCGACACGACCAGAGTTTCTGCGAGTCACCAGAACATCGAGCGTAAGAAGACACCACACATGGGGTTGTGTCATTAATATAAGCGAAAATCCACATTGGTGTAGACGTGGCCATCCGATATCTGACTACAGAGATTCAACACACTAACAAAACGTTTCCTATTTGACAATTTCATGAAAGATAGCGACATATTTAGTGTAGAGACAAAAAAAAAAGTTAACTTTCACATTTCAAACCTAAATTGAAACAACTTCAACTTAAATAAGAAACCCCAATTTTTGTACTATTTTGATTCGTTCTGGCTATTGCGTTTATCTTGGTTGTTTTTATGACAACGTTTCGGCCGATATAACCGCCGATCGTCTTATACACTTTAATAGCGAAATTCGAACTTGAGCTGAAACAAATACATTGAGAGCATTGCCAAGGCTGCTGCGAAGTAGGTGGGCTCTCTCTACCGTGCTAGAAAGCTACTTATGCATGAAAGTATCCTGTACCTTTATAAGGCAACCACTCGCCCATGTATGGTGTACTGTTGTCACATTTGGCCTGGCGTATCTGCTATTAGTCTCTCACTTCTGGACAGGATTAAAAAAAAGAGTTGCCAACCTGATAGGTCCTGAACTGTTATCTAAGCTACAGCCTCTCTTCCATCGACGAAATGTTGGATTCCTCTGCATGTTCTGCAAGTATTTTAATGGTGAATGCTCTGACGAACTACAAGCATTTATACCTCCTTGACGTAAATACTCCCCACAAACCCGACAAGCAGCTAACTCCCACCCCTACACAGTAGATATCCCTAGGTGTAAGAAAACCTTCTACTCTAATAGTTTCTTCTTCAGACCTGCTGTACTTTGGAATTCCCTTCCGGGATTCTGCTTTCTCAACTGTACTGACATGCAGAAGCTCAAGTGTAATGTGAACAGACATCTTGCTGCTCAACTCCCTTCTTAATATCTCTGCAACTTATGTCTCTGATACTAGCCCCCTACTTCAAAGTGGCATTATACCTTGTTTGGAGTGAAAATTTAAAAAAAGTTAATTTTAAAAAGAAAACAATGATATCTACTGACTTTTTGTGCCAGTTTCAAATAAAAGCAATGTCATCTACTTAATTGGCATGTCAGAAGTTTTCGAGTTTTATCGTAAAAACCCGTCGCCATATTTCTTTGGGAAAAAAGGGAATTAACCCAGTTATGGATGTTATTGGCTAATGGGGTTAAAAAAAAGAACGTCTTGTTTTCGTTTTTCCAACATAGTCGTTAGAAGTTCATACGCAAGTGGCATCGAGTCTATTTCTATTTCTTTTTTTTTTAACATAAATTCGCGTTACGTCATGACAAAAAATAGAAAATAAAATAAAACCATAACTGGATGAAGAAAAGGCTATTTGTGTAATTGTATTCAGCCCCCCCCATTACGTGAAAGACTTCCAGCGTCTCGAACGGGTTCAGTGCCTGATGACGAGAATGAACAAAGTTTTCCCTTGTATAGTTTCTCTTTATAGATAGTCCCCTAAATTTATCCGGAAATAAATGCAGTTGTTTCAACGAAAAAAAACAACAAAAAAACAAATGAGTCGAGTTATTACTTGTCTTGGTCTCCTTTGCGACGGAGTTTACTAATTGTCGGGTCCCAGATGTCTACTTGATAACACGTGTGTAAACCTAAGGTTAACGTTACAATAGACTTCCAAGAGGAGTACTAAAACCAAAAACAACGCAACAATTCAAGGTGACTTTAGACAGATACTATATCCACTTTTATGCAAATCTCTACCATTTTTTCCTACATTGCAATTGAAGCAGGATCCTTTTATTTTGTTCCAAATAAATTGAATGGGATTGAATTAAATTGTGATATCTCCCGGGCAACGCCGGGACTTTAGTCTTGCTAGCATAAATTTTAAATGTTTAACTTCTTAAATTACCAAAGAAACTTCAGAAAAGAAACACACACACACACACACACACACACACACACACACACACACACACACACACACACACACAGAGTTCCATTTCAATTCCGACATTCGAAAACTGGTGTCAGTTAATATTGCCCCTCTCCTCCTCCAGTTGTCCTGCGTTTTAGTATAATATTTTGCAGTTTAAATTTAATTTCCGCCACCAATAATATTTACTTCAGTGTTTGCGTTTGTGTAATAGACATGATGTTATTATTTACACATTTGACATCCAGGCAACGTCGAGTAATCTCGGACGGTCTCTCTCTCTCTC
>NC_136488.1:139013815-139023815 GCF_053919585.1 Euprymna scolopes
ATATATATATATTGGATTGACTCCTAAACTAATTAACCGATCATTATTAATTTTAATTATGTGTGTCTAGGATCAACTCCAAAACTAATTAACTGATAATTATGAATTATATTCAATGTTTGTTTGTATAGGTCCTATTTTGACAATTTTGAAGGTGCTTGTGCAGTATATGTCCTATTCGACAATTTTGAAGGTTCTTGTGCAGTATAGGTCCTATTCGACAATTTCGAAGGTGCTTGTGCAGTATAGGTCCGATTTGCAATTTTGAATGTTCTTGTGCAGTATAGGTCCGATTTGATGATTTTGAAGGTGCTTGTGCTGTATAGGTCATATTCGACAATTTCGAAGGTGCTTGTGCAGTATAGGTCCGATTTTATAATTTTGAAGGTGCTTGCGCTGTATATGTCCGATTTGACAATTTTGAAGGTACTTTTGCAGTATAAGTCCGACTTTACAATTTTGAAAGTGCTTGTGCAGTACAGGTCCGATTTGACAATTTTTAAGGTACTTGTGCACTGCCGTCTAAATCCAATAAATTATTTTGAAGATGCTTTTACAGTATAAATATACTTATCCATATATTTTTTTTATTAGACACTGTGCATGTTTCATGAACATCCATCTATGCCGACAGTTTTGCATAAACAGTTAAAGCTCATTTGTGGAAAATATTGCAACATTTAACAAAACATTTCTACACATAAATAGAGATGTAGATATTTTTATTGGACGTCGTGCATGGTTTCTGAACTTTCCATCGATACCAACACTATCGTCTAAACACTTCAAATGTAACACAACAGAAAATTACATAAACGTGTCGAGTTTTGTCATTTGTACATTAGAAAAAAGGTACTTGTAGAGTATCCTACCCGAGAAATAAGGTACTTGTACAGTATAGTACCCATATGAAAAACAAAGGAAAACTTACCCGTGGCGTACATAAAAGTAATCCCAACTGAAAATTATATAATATATTCGAGTAGTATGACATTTACCTAAGAAATAAGGTGCGTCTTTAATATAGCACTATATTATAAAAACATACAAACTCTCACCTCTGATATATGGAAAAGTTCGCACAACAGAAAATTATGTAAAATCATCGAATAGTGTCATCTATATATTAAAATAAGGTACTTGTACATTATCCTACCCAAGAAATAAGGTACTTGTGTAGTATAGTACTCATATGAAAAAACAAGTCCAATCCTACCTGTGACGTGCATAAAAGACATTAAAACCGAAAATCAAGTTATATTATCAAATAGCATGACTTTTTAAATGAGAAATAAGATGCTTCTTCACTATAGCAATAGATGAAATAACAAACAAATTCATACTTTAGACGCACAGAAAATTTAGCACAACAGAAAATTACTTAAAAGTATCGAGTTCTTTCATTTTTAACTTAGAAAACATGGTACTTCTACAGTATCCTTTCCAGGAAATAAGGTACTTATGCAGTGAAGTACGCATATGAAAAACAAAGAAATTCTTATTTGTGGCGTACATAAGTTATTAAAATCGAAAATCATGTAATATATTCGAGTAATATAAGATTTTTATAAATAAATCCGGTGCTTCTTCACTATCGCACTCTGATGAAAAATAAACACACTCTTACCTGTGACATACCGAAAATTTAGCACAACATAAACTTATTAAAATAATTTTAAATATGGATTGTATATAACCCGCCCTAGATAAGGAATTTTTTTTCCGCATACGTGCTGTAAATTTCCTGTCCAATGAAGGTACAATTATTCCATACATATGTTGTGTAATATCCATCTTAGAGTAGGTAAAATATTCCTTTGCTCAAGATGGAAAATGATACATAGACATAAAAAAAAAATCCTCTATCCTAAGAATAACAGGCATGTTTAAATATTTTCTCAATTGTCTTATACGGTCCCGAGCAACGCCGGGTGGCCTTGCTAGCCAGTTTATAAAATTAAGAAGAAGCGGCGATAGTAAAGTATAACTGATTTAAAACAATGCGTGGCGATTGATCGGCCATATTGATTAAGCGCTGCTATGTTCGTTTTTTGTATGTTTGTATACAATCCGGAATAATAGAATTTCATGGTCGCATCCTATAAAAATAGGCATAATCTGATTGGGAAGAAATCATTATTTTCAAATAGTAAAGTGCAATGGTAGTTGAAGGTGTCTAAGTGTTTAATCCAGTCAATAAAAGTGTCAGGCCAATATAGTTATAATGGTTATATATTTACCCGGTCCGAACTGGGAAAGTGTTAGGACTTTTCAGATAGAGGGGAAAATACGAACTACTTCGTCTATAGGTCTTGGCAATCGTGATGATGTCGTTCGTAGGATGTAAGATAGGATTTTATTATAACGAATAAAATGTGTTTGTAACGGCGTTCAAAAGTTACATAAGATGGTGGGTAAAAGTTTAGACATAAAAAATTTGAATGTTGCATGTTATTCCAAATCTACCGTAATTTGGTCTAGAGGGGAATTTCTGCAATCAAATTATATATATATATATATATATATATATATATATATATATATATACATATATATATATACATATATATATATTATATATATATATATACATATATATATATACATATATATATATATATATATATATATACATATATATATATACATATATATATATATATATATACATATATATATATATACATATATATATATATATACATATATATATATACATATATATATATATATATACATATATATATATACATATATATATATATACATATATATATATATATATATACATATATATACATATATATATATATATACATATATATATACATATATATATATATACATATATATATATATACATATATATATATATACATATATATATATACATATATATATATATACATATATATATATACATATATATATATATACATATATATATATATACATATATATATATATATACATATATATATATATATACATATATATATATATATATACATATATATATATATATACATATATATATATATACATATATATATATACATATATATATATATACATATATATATATATACATATATATATATATACCATATATATATATATATACATATATATATATATATTATATATAACATATATATATATATATACATATATATATATATATATATATATATATATATACATATATATATATATATACATATATATATATATATATATATATATATATATATACATATATATATATATATATATATATATATATACATATATATATATATACATATATATATATATATATATATATATATACATATATATATATATATATATATATATATATACATATATATATATATACATATATATATATATATATATATATATATATATATACATATATATATATATATATACATATATATATATATATACATATATATATATATATATATACATATATATATATACATATATATATATATATATATATATATATATATATATATATACATATATATATATATATATATACTATATATATATATATATACATATATATATATATATATACATATATATATATATATACATATATATATATATATATACATATATATATATATATACATATACATATATATATATATACATATATATATATATATATACATATATATATATACATATACATATATATATATATACATATACATATATATATATATACATATATATATATATATATATACATATATATATATATATACATATATATATATATATACATATATATATATATATACATATACATATATATATATATACATATACATATATATATATATATATATATATATATACATATATATATATATATATATATATATATATACATATATATATATACATATATATATATATATATATATACATATATATATATATATATATACATATATATATATATATATATATATATCATTGATCCAATTCTACGTTGATTATTTTATTGAACCCAACATATAGTAGTGGTTTCAAAAGTGTTTAAAAAAATATATATGATTTGTGTGCCATCGGCTAGAATCCAAACCAAAACATTTAGCTCTTTAGCGGTATTCGACGCAAGGACGCATGCGTATCAAAACTTTACAAATTAACACAGTTAAATGTATAAATGTATATTTGAGCATGGGTAAAATATGCGCATTAACACAACTGAAGCCCGCCAAGTTCCAAGTCTTTAATTTTGACCCATTAACATCTCGTTTTTTTTTTTTTCGGCTAAAAACCAATTTCAATTAGTTCCACAGGCTTGAATAATACATATATCAAGATCAAACATTGAGAGATTAGTTTGGTAGAGACCGGTTCGCGCGAGGCGCGCACAAATACACAAACCAGGACAGTTTTATATAAAAGTAGATTTATTCTACCAGTGATATCCGATGTTGCCCAGGATTCAATGAGGATCAACGAATGTTCTACACTTTGACCACTTGCTCTGGGAGTAAGTTTCGCACTCACTTAGTCCACAATACCATGTAGTCTACATTGCACTGTAGAGAACCCACTTTTTATTTTACTAAATTATTTTCATATGATGGCTTGAATTAAAGTTTAAAATGCAAAAATCAAGCATCATGGTTCAATTATGCTCTAAGCAGAAACATTCCTTTCGAATGCGTCCCTGTCTTATCAAAGAACTTACTGTTGTTTGTATATGCTAGAACTTTCTGCGTGTGCGGTGATAAAACTTCTCAAATGCATTTGTGATGTTAGGCTGTATAAAGATGTAAACTTTGGTCAAAATCGAACTGTTCCTTCGATTTTCAATAGGGATCCCGACACAAAACCTATCTAAAAAATAGTATATTTGTGTGAAATTTCAAGAAGATCGGCCAAGCTGTTTCAGAGTCCATAGGAAACACTCACACACAGGCATACACAAAGACACACACAGACATACAAACAGTGGCTCTTATATATTTAAGTAGACATATATACGCGGAGCTGGGAGTTTGTTTTGGATGGTTTTGTTTTTGTCTATGCAGATGAAAATGAATGAAGTTAGAAATAAAAAAAACATCTCCAGTTCTTAAAGGAAACATTTTGTCAAATATTTTGATGTTACCATTTGTTTTTTATTAAGCGGTGTCATGATTCTAACCAGCGGTCTGCGTTCGTCTCGAACAAGATGACTCAGTAATGACATTTATAAAAGAAAACACGCATATATATATATATATATATATATATATATATATATATATATATATATATATATATATATATATATATATATATAATTAGCTGTACGCCCGGCGTCGTCCGATCGTATAATACGCTTAAACATGGTATTTTAATTTATGCAGATTGCATATTTATTATTATAGAATCAATCCTCTATAAATGTTATATATTACGAGCAATAATTTGTCCGGTGGATAATTCGGAATATATATATATATATATATATATATATATATATATATATATATATATATGTTTTGAGAAAAATAGAAAAACCGAATGAAATTATTAAAATAATCAACGTTTCGTCCTTATTTCAGAGGACATCTTCAGGATATTGAAGTAAAAATGCAAGAAAAGAAATATCCTGAAGATGTCCTCTGAAATAAGGACGAAACATTGATTATTTTAATAATTTCATTCGGTTTTTCTATTTTTCTCAAAACATAACGTCAACCACCGCTGGTATTTTTACATTTCTTATGCATGAGGAAGGAACTCACACGCACACACACACACACACATGCAAAATGACTTACGTAAAAACATTGTTAATTCACTACCCGCACAGCAGCAACCGAATAGCGTAGTGGTGAGAAGCCATGACTGGCGTTTGGGCGGTCGGGTTTCGACCCTGGCTTGAGATAATTGCCTGTTTAGCCGCACTGATAAGCTGTGATACAGCGAAACAGTACTGTATCTGGATGATTAATACACACATATATATATATAACAGGGCGCCTGGCATTGCCCGGTCATAAATTACGCTTAAATATGATATTTTAATTAATGCAGATTTCATATTTATCATCATATTATATTGGACCCAATATACTGTAATGGTTAAAAAAGTTAAAAAAAAAAAAAAAAAAAAAAAAAACTTTAGCTTATGATTTACTTTTTCTTTAGACGTTAATGCCTGAACTATAAAGACATGTTTGCTGCATAGGTAAAAATTTTAAACATGCACCAACAACTATTACGTTACACATGCATATTCGTGATGTCGTCTTGCGACCTTCGCCTGGCATATTTCACACTTTTGCACCGATTTTTCTCGGTTAAAACTAAAATATAAAGTTTCGCATGGGGTTGAATACCCTATATATTAAGTTTCATGTCTGTAGACCAAAAACTAACAAAGGAGTTCGTTAGACAAATTTTTTAATATAAAAATATACACTCATACATAAATATATATAGAAAGAGGTTTGTGTTTACTATAACCTTTCTACGCAAATATTACGCAAGTATCAATCATGTAGAATATCTGCATGGACATAATTATGTTAATAGATTTTACTGAAAATTACCCAAATGTAAGATCATATTGATATACATCTGGAAACGTAATATTTGACCCTAGAAAAATCCTGGTTGCGTCACCAGGGGGTAAAAAAAGGCTCAAACTGCACAAAAATAACACTTTCCAAGATATATAATCTTTTTCGATCATTAGATTTTGTTGAAAATAACCCCAAAGCAAGATTATATAGATGCACGTCTAGAAACGTAATATTTGACGCTGGAAAAATTCTTGTTTCGTCACCAGGGGGCCAAAAAGGCTCAAACTGGACAAAAATAATACTTTCCGGGATATATAATCTTTTTCGACTATTATATTTTGCTGGAAATAACCCCAAAGCAAGATACAAACAAACAAACAAACAAACAAACAAAAACAATCCGATGCATTTACATCGTTCGTCTAAAATTTTGAAACTGCTGGACGAAATAAAAAGAAGCATACTGCAGTCTAATGATGCGTGGTTTCAGCCTATTACGTAATGAGTGCTTTTCCGTCTGGAAGAAGAAGAAGAAGAAGAAGAAGAAGAAGAAGAAGAAGAGGTTGGCTGGGAATCTGGAAACCCATGTGATATATTCTGCCGTCAAAGATCAACTTAGAATTTCCTGTCTTTAAAAGCTTAGATTTCCTTTGTTGTTCAACCAGTCGCACTGCATCGTGTGCGGCCCAGCCATAGTGCTTTCTTTGCAACTACGAAACAAGACATTAATTTGGTTTAGTTTGTCTTCTTTTTTTTTTTTTACGGAAAATCAACCCTTTTGCGTTGATATAATGCCGACACACAATATCTTTTGTAATTTAACAAATCCTTTTTTTTTTTGCATACAGATACTTACAAATACAAATTGATAATTTCCTACAAACATTAATGCGTAAATTACAAAAAAATAAAAAAATAGATCCGATTTGGTTTGAACTCGATATAACTAATTTCATATACCGTATCTATATCCGTTAGCCCAATAATGCACCAATTATTAATACACTTTACAATCTTGTACTTAATTAAAAAAATGGCCGCAACTTGTGGCGAATTATTGGTGATGATGGTGGTAGTGGTGGTGATGATGATAGTGGTGGTAGTGGTGATGGTGGTGGTGATGATGATGTTGGTGGTGGTAGTGGTGGTGATGATGATGATGGTGGTGATGATAATAGTGGTGTGGTAGTGGTGGTGGTGATGATGGTGGTAGTGGTGATGATGATGATGGTGGTCATGATGATGATGGTGTGGTAGTGGTGGTGGTGGTGATGATGATGATGATGGTGGTGGTAGTGGTGGTGATGATGATGGTGGTGATGTTAATGGTGGTGTGGTAGTGGTGGTGGTGATGATGGTGGTGGCGGTAGTGGTCGTGATGATGATGATGGTGATGATGATGGTGGTGTGGTGGTGGTGATGGTGGTGGTGATGATGATGGTGGTAGTGGTGGTGATGATGATGGTGGTGATGATGATGGTGGTGTGGTAGTGGTGGTGGTGGTGATGATCTTAGTGATTTGGGATTTCATCTAATTCCTTTAAAATATTACGTCATCCTAGATTTCATTTTGTACATGATTCTTAGTTTATTTTAATCACTTTATATGCGTCACCAGCTTTGAATGGCACAGTTTTGCTTTCGGTTTCGATTCTAGCTGACGCCACCCAAATACATTTTTTTTTACTTTTGAAATCACGACTGTATAATAATACATACCAAATCTGGACAAATTAAAATATTATATATATTTTTTTTAATTACATTTTCACCCCAAACAAGGGACATTGCCACTTTAATGTAGGGGGCTACTATCAGGGGAAACATCTACTGGGGTACTATGTAGGGATTAGGGCAGCGAGATGTTGGTTCACGTTGCACTTGAACTTATGCATGTCAGTACAGTTGGGGAAGCAGTGACCTGGAAATGGAATTCCAAAGTCTAGCAGTTCTGGGGAAGAAACTACTGGAGTAGAAAGATATTTTACATCTAGGGATCTCTACAGTGTGGGGGTGGGATTTTGTAGCTTGTCGGGTCTGTCGAGGGTGTTCACGTCGTGGGGGCACAAGTGCTTGCAGTTCTTCAGAGCATTCACCATTATAATACTTGCAGAACAGGCAGAGGGATGCAACGTTTCGACGATGGGACAGAGGCTGAAGTTTTGATGCCAGTTTAGGGCCTATCAGATTTGCGACTCTCTTTTGAACCCTGTCAAGGAGCGAGAGACTAGTAGCCGATGCACCGGCCCAAATGTGACAGCAATACTCCATACATGGGCGAATAGTGGCCTTATAGAGGTACAGGATACTTTCGGGTGTTAGAAGTTTTCTAGCACGGTAGAGAGAGCCTACCTTCCTCGCAGCGGCCCTGGCAATGCCCTCGATGTAATTGTTCCAGCTCATGTTTCCTGTGAACGTTAGGCCAAGGAGCTTGAAAGACGTACTCTCAGCTAAAGAGTTGTTGGCCATTGCTATAGGTGGTAGAGAAGGTTTCTTGTAATTATTGAATGAAACCAGTTTTGTCTTGGTGGCATTGAACGTTACCATCCATTTTTGTCCCCATTCCACTACTGATTTGAGGTCATCCTCTAGTGTTTCTGCCATTACTTTAGATATATATTTAAGCGTATTTTACGACAGGGCAACCCCCCTCTCTAGTATATATATATATATATATACTAGCAGGCCACCCGGCTTTGTCTAGTTGTAAAATACGCATAAATTTTATATTTTAATTCATGCAGATTTCTTATGTATTATTATATATTTATTATTATTCTCTATTGATTATTATCCAATATACAGTCATGATTTCAAAAGTTATAAAAAATATGACTTGGGTACCACCCGCTAGAATCGAAACTAGAACGCTTAGCACTCCAGCCTTAAGTTGTTATTTATCTCTCCAGCGTTGTTACCGGCTGACATACGGATAGATAAATACGAATGTTTAAGAATTAAGCCACCCTGAGCTTTGAATGTTTATTTTTGCAGGGGTACTATTTAATTCGATTTATCCTACCAATGTAAACTATTTTATTTGCAATTTTGACTCTTTAGTAACATTCTTACCGGCTCCAAAACAAATCGAAAGTGTGCCACAAGTCCAAAGATACTATATATTAATTTTAAACTCTGTAGATCAAATATTCAGAAAGGAGTTTGGTAGAAAATTTTCACACATCTGCGTGCTAGAAGGTATTCATCTAAAATTCTATGCAATTATGCAGAATGTAGCAACTATGCATAAATAGAATTCAACGTAATAGTGAAATGAAACCAATCATCTAATAAGTAATTAATTAACCCTCATTTCCAAAGGAATATGCAAATTAGTTAACCTTCATGTAGTTGCTCGCATATCTATGACTGAGTATATTAAAAATTAGTTTAATCATTTTTAAAATAGAAACTTAGGTTTTTAATACCAATGCCAGAGC
>NC_136488.1:139046315-139173815 GCF_053919585.1 Euprymna scolopes
TCTGAAGAATTTTACCCGCTTTAGGACAAGTGTTGTATAATTTTTGTTGATTTCTAAGAGCCCAAGCTCGGAAATCCGAGTAAATCAGTATGATAAAAGATATCTTGCGTAATTAGAACCCAACCACTAAAAACATTTAAGTAACTGAGCTTTGCTGTATATTCCAATAGAAGTAAAATCGTGTAGAAAAAGAGACAACGCTCTAATTAATAACCTTAACCTAACCCTAACCCACGAGAGAGAAAGGGTAAGAGCCCGTCGGACGGGAAGTCGTCGAGTTGGTAAAGAGGTAAAATGGGTTATTGTTACGGCATAAGGGTGGCTGGATTAAACAGCTGATATTGATCATAGCAAGTTGTAACCTACACCCCAAAAGAAAATATGCTAGGAAAACCGGATGAAGATTCTGATCTAAAAATAATTAAAGAGTCAGTTAGCAAAAAGGGCTGACAAAAAAAGTTTTTTGTGATGGTATCGTGTCTTATACAGGTGATAAAACAACAACAAAAAACACACACACAAAAAAAAAACAAACGAAAGAAACATATCCCCACCTCCCCCAAAATAGGTTTTCGTAAACTGAACTATGCATTATTTCCCCTCTCCTCCCCGAAAAGGAACCCGTGGCGGACGGTATTGAAATCACACCTCTAAAGTGAATAACTTGTAAATGGTTTTCTTATTTAACGTTTTTCACTCGTCGTGGTCAATGTTTGTTACTTTCAAACACACGTAATCATGGTGGATGGATAGATAGATAGATAGATAGATAGATAGATAAACATATTATTTAACTACTTACATAATTAACTTTCAAGGTCACTGGTGTTGTCCATGTATCACTAGATAGATAGATAGATAGATAGATAGATAGATAGAGAAAAGGTCTTTATAAGATTTATTGCGGTAATTAGAGAAACAAACTAAATAGGATTGAAAATAATATTTATTAAAAGAAGAAGACTAGAATCGAACCCAGTATTCAAAAGTTCAAAGAAGACATATTGCAATTTATATACGATGATAGGAATGGAGAACATTGTCTATTGTGTTAGAAATAACGATACAACTAATTATGTCGGAGCACGTAGGATCGGACAATGTAAATTAAAGAATTTTCTTTGTGTTGCCAAAAGTGTGTTAGAGACACGTGTAATATATAGAATCCACGTGAGAAATTTCACATGTCTGAGCACGTTCACAAAGAAAGATAGAGAACAATATATTCAGTTAAGTATTCAGTTAAGTTAGAGTCAGTCAAAAGATCAGAGGAGAGTCAGAAGAGTTCGGAGCTGACATAGAGTCGGGAGAATTGAGTTAGCCGTAGCCCTTTCGGAAGCGAACAAGAAAAGGAGGTAAAACAATGTAATTCTACAAGGCATCGAATACCTGATCATCATAACCAGCTTGAATAAATGTCATCATGTTATAAGTTTGTCATCCACCGTTTGTCATCCACCGAAAGGTAATGTGTTTTGTCTGGCGTCTTTGTTAATGAATATTATATGAAACAACTTTCCGAAGTGTTAGCATCAATAATAAATTCCCTTATCCGTGTTAAATGGAACTGTTTATTTCACATCTCTTCACATTCATATCTCTACTTATAATATGAACTAAACAAGTAATTTTTAGATGTAACACTTACTTGTTTAGTTTATATTAATTAGTATACGCCGTTATATAAATGTCTCATCCCCCGTTATATCCCTTGTTCAACACAAGTATTATTATTCTAATATCTTTCGTGTTTTTATATGGTTATATATTTGTAATTGATGATCTTAATCATGACACACAGAGCCCGAAATGCGACACTTATGAACAAGTAGCCCCCTACATTAAAGTGGCAATGTGCCTTGTTTGGGGTGAAAATGTAAAAAAAAAAAAAAAAAAAAAAAAACAAGTGCTTCTGTCAAAAGTTGGCTACGTCAACAACCTTAAGTCACACAAAACTCCTGTTCAGGCCACATTTATACCTATTAGTCTGAACCAAACGATCTGTTTAATACGCCACAAAGTTTGCAAGTCTACTGCTGGTTTGAGAAGACATTCGATTGTTCATAGGAATACTCTTCAGCCTCCAGAGGAAGTCAGTTCAGTGGAAATTTCTCAAAATGTGAAATTCTTCAAGATGTGAAAATTAGCGGCGGCACTGCAGAGTTATCTAAGATGGCATGGACGACGAGATGCGAGGAACTCAATGTGACGGCGATCATCTGGAAAAATGCAGTAATCATATTTTTATGTGCAGAACTCGTATTCAAACTTATTAACCGACGAAGAAGATTTTTGGAAAAGAGCTGCTAGGTTCTAATGTGGGGTATATTTTGTTAATTTAGTTTCATGCAAGTGATGTAGAAAGGGAACTGAAGATAAAAAAGATGTATTATTCCAAGACTGCAACCATAATTTTCTTGCAAAGAAGTAATTTGAGATTTTGACGGAGCCGTTAAATTGTAATTAAACTCTGCAACTTAATAAATTGGGTTAAGTACCAGATTCATGTAATCCCAACTACCAAACATTATGTTAAGTTTAATGTATATTGCATGCATGAAGAAAAAAAAACGTTTTGGACGGATTCGTAGTAAGATGTGTGATAAAAAAAAAAGCAAGCAGACTAACCCCATAAAAATGTAATCGCTTACGTTACATAGAAATTATTAATGGTCCCCTACAGAATGATGTTCTAACATCCAATACTTTTCTAATACACAGGGGATCACACGGAAAAATCATCCTATTTGATAAAGTGTCACGTTAGTACGAAGGTCGTTCCAAAAGTAAAGCCTCCTATTTTTTTAACTCAAAAAGTTGAAGATCGACAAAGAAGGGAGTTGTATCATTAAAACTAACGACCATTCATTATCCAGAATTTGTTTCTACATAGTCACGAGCATTCTCAACGCACTTTTGCCAGGAATTCAATGACTCATCTCTGCTTCCGACGCATGTACATGACAAAGGTCCTTTCCTCAAGTCTTAGACCGCCAATTACTGCAACAGACAGATGAAACTTCCACGTCATGAACGTGCAAGTTCAGTCATCATAACAATGCAATCTGCAATCTCCTCTGATCCATTCGGACGGTATAAAAATAGGAGACATTACTATTGGAACGTCCATTGTATATTTCAGGATTATCTAGATGCAAACCCAACAAGGCACGGAAGGGCAACAGGCCAAACTCACTAGACAAAATATCGTTGAACGATACAAGGATATGACGCGACATCACATTTTCGAGCGAGAGAGAAAAATAAAAGGTTTTTAATCAGTCTCTCTGTTGGATACCAAGCGAACGGACACGCAAAACAATGTTTAGGAAACTAATAAATGCCCCATTTTGTTAGATAGAAAGTACGAGGTGTCTTCAAAAGGTTTCCAGACTATTTTTGTACAGACATTTAAAATTGTAAACTTCTGAAAATTCAGTATGTTATTACTAGAGCTGTGACAACAGCACATTCTTTACATTGTTTTGACTCTCTGTGGTTAGAAGCTATTTCGGCGATGGCCAACGCTTAATCATGTTGCTTAAGCCAGCGTTGGCCATCGCTGAAATAGCTTCTAACCACACTCTCAAGTATATGTCCGTTGATATCTCATATGATATTTATATAGAGTTATATGGTTCCTGGTTAATTAACTGTGTCTAACTCTGTCGGATATATACTCGAGAGTCAAAACGATGATAAGAATATGCTGTTGTCATAGCCCTAGTTATTACTATACATCTTATGAGATGACTGACCAAGGCCAAGTTTTATGATTTCAGATACAAATGAACAGCTAGAGCAGGAACTGGAATACAGCTTATTAAAGCCTGATTGTTACAGCTGGTGAATTTCCAAAATGCAATCTGGACGTAAGGGCACTTCAAAAGAACGCTATGCAATAAAATTCTGTTTTAAACTTGGAAAAATTCCACAGAAACGTATGGAACGTTTCTGATTGCTTTTGGGACATCTAGCATGGACCGAGCATCAATTTTTGAGTGGTATAATGTATTCAAGCGAGGCAGGGAGTCTGTGAATACTGATAAGAGGTGTGGGAGGAGTAAATAAGTCAGAACACCAGAGTTGATTCGTAAAATAATAAATTCCATTGATAAGGATACAGTCTGATGTTAATGTGGGGACTGTGCAGAATTATTTGCAAGGAACCGAGGAGACGGAAGATTTGAGTAAAGCTTATCTCAAGGCTGCTGCATCCTTGTCACATATCATTTGACCAGGATGGGCATCTAGTTCTTCATTCTCTCTATGGCACAGCCCTTGCTTTCTGAAACTTTTGGTAACTACCTAAGCTCAAAAAAAAACCCTTAGAGGCTGTCGTTACAATTAAGCAGAGAAAAGAGGCTGTAACGAGGGTCAATGACGCACTCCACAAGAGGACTTCCATGGAACCTACGAGAGGATGTTAAAACGGTACAACAAGTGCATTGCAGTTGGAGGAGATTACTTCGAAGGGAACTAAAGTTTCATGTGTGTGCTATCAACAAAAGTAGCCATAGGAAAAAAAAAGTCTGAAAACTAATTTAAGGCACCTCGTAAGTTTCAGAAAGAAATGATTATAAGCTTAGAAGTTTCTTCTCCCATAAGCGAATTCTCTCCAATAAAACCTTAAAGAATTTAGTATTTGTGTCATCCATGCATGAAAATGTTTATTCTTTTTAGTTAAACAGGAATAACAACAATTAGACAATACGAACGCTCAGTAAACGGCGGCAAAAAAGAAACAGTGTTTACATACTGGTGTTTTGTTCTCTGTATAATCCTACAGAGAACAAAACGCCAGTATGTAAACACGCGCATATATATATATATATATATATATATATATATATATATATATATATATATATATATATATATATATATAAAGCTGAATGTGTGTGGGTCTGTGTCTGATCACTGATTACATATAATGATAGAGGATGTATCGAGACACAGGAATGGGTATGTTCGATCTGACAAAACGGTGGTTCATTAAAATTGTGGGGTCTGAGTTCGCGCCTGGTCCACAAAGTATGAAAATAAAAAATTAAAAATTAAAAAAAAAAAACGTTTACAAGTGTTTTTAACTAAACACTTGAAATTTTAGATATAGGTTTCTTGGAAATGGATCTAACTTAATAACTTGATTTGATCCCAACTCAGTAAATGTTAAGGGGGTCATAATATGGGTAAAAGTTTAAAAAATTGACCGCTTTTTTTTTCTCAACATACACCTCCAAACACCCGGGCAATGCAGGGCTGAAATGTTATATATATATATATATATATATATATATATATATATATATATATATATATATATATATATATATACTAATTACAGCCTCGACAAATCCGACAAGTAGCTAAATCCCACCCGACACTGTAGAACTCCTTAGATGTAAAATATCTTTGTACTCCAGTAGATTCTTCCCCAGAACCGCTAGACTTTGGAATTCCATTCCACGTCCCTGTTTCCCCAACTGTACTGACGTGCAGAAGTTCAAGTGTAACGTGAATCGACATCTTGCTTCCCAATTCGCTACATAGTACTCCAGTAGTCGTTGCCCCTTATAGTAGCCTCCTACACCAAAGTGGCAATGTGCCTTGTTTGGGGTGAAAATGTAAAAATATATATATATATAATATATATAAATGTAAAATATATATATATAATATATATATACTATATATAATATATATATATGTATAATATATATAATATATAATATATATATAATGTATATATTATATATATATGTGTATAGTATATGTATAATATATATAATATATAATATATATATAATGTATATATTATATATATATGTATAGTATATGTATAATATATATATATATAATATATATATAATATATAATGTATATAATATATATAATATATATATAATGTATATATTATATATATATGTGTATAGTATATGTATAATATATATATATAATATATATAATATATAATGTATATAATACATATACTATATAATATATATAATATATATAATATATATATATATATAATATATACATATATTATATCTATATAATTATAAAACACAAATAACCTTGTAACGAGTGATGTAACCCACTTCCCGGTTTACGACATCCGGTTGCGCATGCCGGCATAAACATTAACTCATAACAACGTAAACAAATAAGCACAAATCGCTTCTTTTGCATATTTTTCCATGCGCAGTGAAATAATAAAGTTATTATTTCGAAATTATTATTTAACATGGGAAGAGTGGGGGTGTTTTGCAACTATTCTTTATTACAACTATACTGTCGCTATTTTCTTACAACTAAACAACTTTAAACTGTTGACAAACATAAGAATAATTGTAGTAAAGCCAAGACTACTACTACTACTACTACTCTCTATCCGTCCCATTTCCTTCCTTCCTTCTTTTTTATTTTTTGTTTACATTTCTGGATACAAAATAGTTGTGTGGGAACGGTGAATTTGTAGACACATGTACTAAGCTGTTTCAATATTAGTTTTATTTTATTTATTAAGGTTTTATTTTTTTGCTTCGGCTTTTAATTAATTTTTTTTTTTAAGTTTCTATAACTTGGTTGAAGGATTCCAATATGGGTTTTTCATTCCTTTATTTCTCATCGGTAGGTTCATGTGCGTTTTTGCTGCTGAATGACTGTCGTCGGCGTTCGATTCGTAGGAAAATCATGTTTAATTTTCGATTTTTGAGCGATTATTCGGAAATATAGGTAACTTTTACACGAATAGGAAGCATTTTTTTTCATGTTTGAGTGATCCGTCCGTGATTTTTCATTTTAATATACTTTCATAGAAATGTTTCTATGTAAAAAAAAAAACTATTTTCTTTGTCACAAGTGTCACGCTCAAACATGAATTCCATAGCTAATATAACATACTGACCCAACCGGTCACAGGTAGTCTAGTATAATATATATATATATATATATATATATATATATATATATATATATATATATATATTGAGTTGATACTTATTAGCAGTATGATAGCCCATGGCTTCAAGTGTAATATTCATATATTTCTGCCATAATTAACTTATATAAAAATTATTCCTCATGATATATAATAATCAATGGAAGATTGATTTTATAGTAATACATACATAATCAGCATAAATTAAGATATTATGTGTAAGCGTCTTGTACGACCAGGCAACGCCGGGCGGTCAACTATTGTTAAGTTTTGAGACATTGTGTTGAACAAAGATGGCGGCGTAGTTCAGATCAGTAACCAAGATGGCGACCAAGAATCAAATGCGGTCCGTGGCGTAGCAAACGGCGAACTGATTGAATAAAAAATTCGACGATTTTTATAATAATTTTGCGACGTTTTCAGTGGTTGTTTAGCACAGCCGTTGGTTATAAAAATGATTGGCGACTCCATTCGTCTCATACCCCCATCACAAGTCCATTGTGATGGGATGTGTCTCCTAGCGGCTTTGGCTGCAGGGAGACAGTGTAGTATACGTCAAGGATTCGTCACTTGACACTCAGCCAAAAAGGTGAGGAGCCGGGAACCGGACCAGCACCTATTGGACTGAGGTACGCCGTCTGGGTAATACTTAGGAGGTCCACCCTCCCTGGCCTTGCCACCGGGCTTTCCAGTGGGGCATGCCGACGGGGTTACTCAGGAAATTTTTAAAATTGCAGAAGTGCCCCTTCTTTAGGGGAGCCTGCGGGGTTCCCACTTTCTGGATTTGTGCCACATATTGCTGATGTGGGCAGCAGTTAAATATATACCCCCATCAGAAGTCAAAAACATTTTACACACACACACACACACACATATATATATATATATATATATATATATATATATATATATATATATATATATATATAATGTGTGTTGTGACTATTAATCGGAGAAATCAGAAGATGCCAAAACCGATTCTCTAAATTGTCTTTTTCAATTGATTTTGTTTAAAGCAAAATCTTCAATTGCTGATAATAATGATAAAATAATAAATATGTATTGATTTTAAATTACCAGTAAAACTAAAATCGATAAGCCACCCTCCACAAGTGTATTTTGACGTTTATGAAAATATTTGCATATTTAACACGTGTTTTTACGAAAATCGGGGCAAATAACAATCATATAGTCAAATAATTAGAGATTTATAAAGAATCGGAATCGGTAATTGTATCGTAATCGGGAATTTAGCACGGAATTGGTAATTTTATCGAAATCGTCCCATTAGTTATATATATATATATATATATATATATATATATATATATATATATATATATATATATATAAACTACTTCATTTACTCACATAAAAGTAATATACGAAAGTATAGATTTATGCGTAAACTTTAAGTATTTTCTTCAAAAGTGCTCAATACGTAGGTAGAGCTAGTTAGTAATTTATAAAATATATATGGCGATTAAGCTACACTGAATATTCAGCGTTTCATCCACTCTAGGATTCCTTAGGCTTATGCGCATAAGCCTGAGGAATCCTAGAGTGGATGAAACGCCGATTATTCAGTGTAGCTTAATCGCCATATATATTTTATAAATTACTATATATATATATATGTATGTATATATATATATATATATATATATATATATATATATATATATATAAAGACGTGATTTATTTTGTTTTCTGGGTCGTTCATGGATCAAAACGTAACCTATGCTCGGCTTCTTTATCTCAGTGACCTTTGTGACACGATATAATTATTTTAACAGATGAAATTTTAATTGAGTTTAATTAATTATACAATGATTAATTAAAATAAACCAGAAGTCAGCATATATTCTTCGGATATAATATTATCAAATCTTATAAAATGTTTGGTTTAATTTTAAGATCATATAATTCCTACTGGAGTGACAAACAAGCAAAGAAACCGATTTGGACTATAAATAACGAAAGAAAAGGAAAAAAATTAAGATCAAATCGTAATTTTATGAGATTGTATTCTCAGGTCAAGATGACAACTGAATGAAAGTAATCAAACCGAATTGTGCCAACGACAAACATTATTTGCTTAAACTGTAACCAGACTTGCGCCCCCCTCGACAGATCGCCGACTCTCAACGTCGTGTTTCGTGGATTTTTCGTTCATGGCCGGATCGTCATTTTCTCGCTGGCGACATACGCGTGGTTTCACAAAAGTACAAATGTGAACATAGAAAGAAAAAACACAAACGCTAATGTTCACACATAAATTGACTGTTGGACTTGTGTGTGTGTGTGTGTGTGTGTGTGTGTGTGTGTGTCTTCTCCCCGTTTTATCGATATTCACAGTTCTCTAAATGTTCAACTGTAGTCATTATCAACTCCCATCCACCGCCAAGGGCATCTAGTTGTCAACTCTAAAATGCCCAACTTCCATCCGCCGCGACGGGCATCTAGATGTCAACTGACTGTCCCCTTTACGTTGGTATCTCAGGTCGCCCACCCCACCCCGGCTACCGGAAGCTGCCCTTCCCTGTTTTATCTGTAGGTTTCTATTGTTATTGTTTGCTACTTCCTATCTGTTGTTTGCTATTTCTTTGTTTATTCTAAGCTATTTCCTCTTCCTTTGTCTATCCCCCCTCTCAGCACTTAGTGGCTCAAATCCACCTCAGGGCCACTTTATAGTATCACACAACGATTGAATTATCAGTAAACGATTTCTGTTGAATTTTTTTTTTAAATCACGAACATATAATTACCATGCCCGAGTAATACAATAAGAAATACAATAAGACACAGCCTCCATATTGTTTTTAGTGAAACAAAGGCTCCCATTGCCTGATTGAAATAAGTCATGTTCACCTTCTAAACAAAAACCTCCAGATTTAATATGTTTCTGTCATTTACGAGAGTACGGTAAAATAATCCTCATTGAGACTACTAGCTTTTTTCGGTTGCAGTGGGCTTGGTATTTTTTCCAATGTCACAACGGTCTCTTTTGTATGGTCTTCAACCTAGAGTCATCAATGACCTCTACATTGCCACTATTGCATTGTTTGTGGTGACTGAAGACTCATGCCCTCGACATTGCATCTCTCCTATGTTAAAGAATGTTTTTGAATTTAGTTGGACTTTTATATTACTTAATTAACAATTTAAAATTGATATTTTCTTCTTATCCTTCTATTAACTTCGACCGCATCTCAGAGCGTTGGGGGGGGTGCTATGCAACATCATTAAAGAGAAGACCAGCATTTGTTTTGTTTATTCGAACAACTATTCTCACCTTACATCTATATTAACAACGATTCGGCAGAAATTATATATAGGTAGAAAAGCTTTGAGGAGGACTTTACTAATCAACAAAAAAGCAAATTCCAAAACCAAATATAAATATAGTTATTTATATCTTGATCGCAACCAAATAAAAAAGCTCAATACATTCACTGACGATAGTAGAGCTTATGATAAATAATAAGAAGAACAGAACTGTAAAGTAGAAATTTACAAAAAGGTTTTATTATTTGCCAGAATACTCCAAAGCTGGTAGATAGGTGCTCCTTAATCCGTGGAATTTCAAAGAATGCTTATTGTTCTCATCAAAGGAAAAGCTGTTAGCAAAATAATCAGATAGTCACGTTAAAATTTTAGCATATTTATGCATTTGCTGGTCACTGCATCAGATGAAACTAAAAGTTTTATGAGTTGTAGTCACAAAACTTCAAAAACATATGAATATAAATATGGAAAACAGTTCATGCGGACAGTTCATTCAGAGTTCAACATTAAAATAAAAATAACCAACCGCATTTAAAGAAGAAGTCCAGTGTAATGGAGGTTATTATTTGCAGGTAAATGAACAACAGTAGGTGCTCGCGTTAGTGGTTGAAATTGAAAAACAAAGCGTCAGAAATTGGAGTAAAAAAATTTGAAGACCGCAAGAAAAAAAAAAAAAAAACGCTTCCATTTTTGTCGGATGAAAAGTTGAAATTGATTGGGGAAAAAAGAAAAAAGAAGGGAACGTAGAGCTTAAAGTGGGTCACACGTTGTCATGGCAATGAGTGTCAGATGACCGGAAACGTAGCAGACGGAGAGATTTTGACATCTGGGGTTGCTATGTGGGTTAGCTAACCCTAAGAGAAATACGAGGAAATTCTCGGGTGTTTTGTAAGCGAAACTTAAAAAATTAAAGGGTTATTGGCAATAGTAATGATGCTAGAAATATCAATAAATGATAACAATAATAATAATAATAATAATAATAGTAATAGTAATAGTAATAATAAAATCGTAATGATAATAAAAATAGAAAAAAATAAGAATAATTATATAGTTGTTAAAAACTAAATTTAAAACACTATAAAATTATAAAATTTAATTAATAAATTAAAAGATTAAAAACTACAGACATAATGTTGATAATAGTAGTAGTAGTAGTTGAAACGATGAAAGCGATAGTAGTATTAATAATAATAATAGTAATAATAGTATGAAAATAAAAATAATGATGGTAATACTAGTAATAATAGTAATGGTTGTAAAATTAATGAAAATACTGATAACATAAATGTAGTTAAGAATATATTTTTTTTTGGGGGGGGGGTAAAAAATATAAACACCAATACAATATATATATATTGGTAATGCATACATTAAAAGATATATCGGTGAATAAAAAAAAATAGGATAACAGAAAATATTAGGATCATAATTACGAAAGTTAACATAATAACTAATAAACATAAAATAGGTGATAAAGGATTAAGGTATTAAAAATGGCAATTAGTAGAAGTACTAATATCGACCGTAATGATTAAAGAACTATTAAAGGTTAAATATAAAACCTTGTGTGTGAGAATGTATTCCTAGTGCGTAGTGATATTCATATAGATAATGGATATTTTTTTTTGTTATTCAATTTTCATCCCAAACAAGGCACAGTGCCACTTTGAAGCAGGGGAGTACTATTGGGGACATAATTTGTGGGGTCATTATGAAGGGAGATGAGTAGAAAGATGTTTGTTCACATTACACTTGAACTTCTGCATATCAGTGCAGTTTGGAAAGCAGAATCCCGGAAGGGAGTTCCAAAGACCCGCAGTTCTGGATAAGAAACTATTGGAGTAAAAGGCTTTCTTGCGCCTAGGGATCTCTACTGTAAAGGGATGAGACTTAGTAGCTTGTCAGGTTTGTCGGGAGTAGTTACGTCGGGGAGGTACAAGTGTTACGCGAATTAGCAAAAAAAAAAAAAAAACACAATCTTATTGAACGTAATAGCAGCATTTGTACAAGGATTTATAATATAGCCCATATGGCAAGAATGCTATAGTGCAGGGAGCTAAATAATTAGGTTGGTTGGTTGGTTGTTTTTGTTTTACGGCATATCAACCCTTTTCGGGTTATTTAATGCTGAATCCAAAGATTTTGAAGAAAATTTTTAAATAGAATATATTTGTTCTTTTCAAGTTGGGACCCTAACAGGTACTATCACACCGGGTCAGAGTGGACCTGGGAGCAATGGTAATTAAAGGGTGGCTGCGCACTCCCCAAAGCCCGCAAGTCACCACTGGATATAGTTTAAGGTCATATCCAGGACCAGCTGAATAATTAGAAGCAAAGAACTGGGGAAGTAGGAGGCTTATTATACAAGGGGGAAATTGATTGGGGAAAAGAAAAAAAAGGAACGTAGAGCTAGGAAAAAGGAAAATAAAAAAAAATTACAAATAAAAATGAGGGATCACTCTGATCATCTTTAGTAGATCTTCCATAAGAGGGATAACCATCTTCACTGAACTGAGTTTCAAGTAGAATGTTTTTGTACATTGGCCACCAACCATGCAAGGTGAATTTCTATTGATATTAACACAAGATCCATGTACCATGTAACCTTTTACCATTTCAAGTAACTCAGCTGATGTAATGGAATCAGTTTTAGTGAAGTTGATTTTTTTTTTTGGTAAGCCACAATAATATTAGGTTAGTGGAAAAATAATGTCGTTTTTTAACGTTCAACTATATATATATAAACGACATTATTTTTGTACCAACCTAATACAGGGTGACCTCTCCCCCTAACAAAACGGGCCTCAACTCTAATTAGGCCCCGTTTCTTAGTGTTTTGTCCGAATGAAATGAAACACATCACATCAAAACACTAGGGTCTTTCGCTTTTTTTCTCCGCTCTAAAGCATATGTTCTAGATGGCCTCCATTTAGCATTTTTAGTTGAGTGGAGTTGATTTTTTTTTTTTTTGGTAAGCCACAATAATATTAGGTTAGTGGAAAAATAATGTCGTTTTTTGACATTCAACTATATATATAAAAACAACATTATTTTTGTACCAACCTAATATATGCGCATGATGCAAGCTTCTCTGTTGCCACTCAATTGTATATATGTAGCATCGCAGTTGATCAAAGATTTAGGATTTGTTTATCAGATTCATTATGTTTGTTGTATAGTTAGGTGTGGATTGGCACCAAAAAACGAATATATTGCAGAGAGAGAGAGAGAGAGAGAGAGAGAGAGAGAGAGAGAGAGAGAGAGAGAGAGAGGGGGGGATGATGTATAAACAGTCATATTACATAATGAAGTGGGATATTATTCTGTTCTCATCACGGGATTAGATATAAACGTATAAATTGTATGTATGTTTGTTTAGCCAGGAGGATATGATATCGACGTATAACCTGAGTCATGTTGTATCAGAAAGTTACCACACGGATATATATTACAGTTCATATTTACTTAAGGTATCATTTTTTTATAAGAATAATAATATATGCTTCATACCTTTTCGTTCTTCAAGAGTTCTATCTTCACTGCTGAGCTCCATGATGAAACATGAAACGACCAACATCATAACCAACTGAGACTTCTTTTGTGAAACCATAGAACAACACTTTATATTTTTAAAATATAAATTTATTTCAGTTGTCTCAAATGGTCTTTGCAAGAGTCTGGATTTCATCTACATGCTTATTCGTTACAGCCTCGTTTCCTGGCCGTCTGTTCACTCCCGTGACCAAGCCCCAACTCTTCAACTCTAAACTTCCCGACTTTCTGACTTCAGTTCGGTTACGTTACCATTCAAAAAGCACACGTATCCCTTACGTGTGACCTTTCCACGTCTGCCTTCCCAAGGTTATTTTGTTTATATTTAACCTAGCTAATTTATGTAAACATGTTCAGCTAAAACCCATTACTATACTTTATTCTATAAACAATAAATAACTCCCAATGTAAACTATTTTAAAAATATCATTGAATAGATAGATAAATAGATAGATAGACAAATAGATCGATAATAACTAATTCACTTTTCACAATGTTGATTATCTAACAGTTTGATTACCCTCAAGGGAAACATTCTGGCCAATATATCGTGTCGATTGATGTATATTTGTCCAGGGAGAAGTTCATCTTGAATTCACTCCCACTTTGAAGTGACTTTGAAGTGAATGTGATAAAAAGATCTGGGTTTTCATGATTTCTTACATGAATCATTGCATCTTGGATGTTTTCATGCATATATCGTGGACTATCTGTGAAGCTAGAAAGTAATATGCATTTTTGACCTAAATCTCTGCTTTGCCTATCGTTATTTTTATGATCTTTAAGAACTAACCTTAACTTGTTTTGATGAATTTTTATCTATATATATATATATAAAAGCGAAAATGTGTGTATGTATGTATGTATGTGTGTATGTATGTATGTATGTGTATGTCTATAAAAGACTGTTTTGGCCGTGATTCTCGGTTGGCTCACCCCTTCTTAAAACTTTTTATATGCTGTCTAAATAATAATATCTACGACTAAGGAACTCTGGTCGCAGCTATCTTTAATTTACCCGACTTTTACAAGCTATTTTCGAGATATCTTTTGATCGCCGCGTAGCGAGGAAAACAGAAACTGGCTTCCAGCGCAAAACTAGGTCAAACATCACACGACTTAACATTCTGGCACCTGTTAATTTCGCTTTATAAACGTCAACTTAACACACTTATCAATTCATCGATTCCCGTGGTCGAGACGATTAGGTCGCAGGTTTTTTCCCCATTTCCTTTCTACCTTCGCGTCAAAGGTTCGGGGTTCAAGCCTACGTTTCTACTAAAACTTTTTTTCTTTTACACCTCCAAACACCTGGTCAACATTTAAAAAAAAACAAAAAAACTGAGTTGTTTTGATTTACCCCCCTCCCCAACACACACACCTCCAAACACCCGGGAAACGCCGGGTACCTCCCGCTAGTATATATATATATATATATATATATATATATATATATATATATATATAAAATCTGTTTGCTTTGAGTTTTGCAAACCTATCAACTACAAACTGATGGAAGAGTTTTTTCCTTCTGTGAAAATGATCGAAGGAATTATCTCTGATCATAAAATGATGCGTATAAAAGTGCATTCATGAAACATGTTTCGTGGTATTTCTAAACGGTGAAATCCCCGACTGCTATTCATCTTCTTTGTAGACAAATAGTAGGGGACATTAAAGGTTCTTATAAGATCCGCGAGTTTTAAATACACGTTTCAACGTGTTCTCTTTGGAATGAAGAATTATGCCCCTTTTATCCAAATATTTATCAGCCATAATAAGTGCCGCTTCGTTACATGTTGTTAATTTGAAGAGCCTAGAATGCTAATTGGATTTTTTAAAAAATCTGCATTAATAACTACTCGAAATTCTGTTGATGAACATTTCCTGGTGGCTGCTTTAAAACTCCGTGTGTGCATTGTTTATATGTAGAATTTTTCGTAGATTCTTATTTTCTGATTTCAATTTCATCAATAACTGAGCTATTTGAATCTTTTACTTGGGGCGTCTGGCTCCATTTATAACCTACGTTAAAAAGTAAATATTGAAAATGATCAATCCTGTGTTATTTTTATTATCCTAGATTTCTTAAAAAAAAAAAAAAAAAAACTAAAATACATTTAGCTTTCAAGTACGTCTTTAATGAGGTTTACTTTTGCCAAACAGGAAAAGCTTTAAAGAAATAGTAAAACAAAATAAGTACAGCGTCATACAAAAATGTAAATAACTTTTTAAATTCTTTTAACCGATTTTATAAAGACCTATGTTTTCAGTGGCGTCCGTGCATCCGTGCATCTGAACGGTTCTCAGATAACCGTCCATTAGTTTTTCCTGAAATTTTATCAAAAGTTATATTTCATTAAATAGATGCACACATTAATTTTTTTTGTGTGTGTGTGAAAATTCCCATTGCGTTCCCAGAAGCTCAAAAGAGGTCAAAAATGCCCCAAAATGGCAAAAATGACACTTTTCCTCCAAAACTTTTGATCCATCCATTAGATTTTTCTGAAACTTGGCCAAAATGTGGAGCTCATTGTTCTTAATATAAATCCAGTATGAGTGACCATGGCAAAATTCTGTTTCGTCTCCCCGGGGACTTTCAGTGCTCAAAATGCCCCTTTTTGTGGCTCTTTTTTCATATTTCTCAGCAAAAACTTCATATATCTGACGATATCGTGGTTTTTCACAGTGGTCAACTCAAATATACATGTGTTAAGGCCTGAAACTGCACCGTTTTCCATTTACACTGAGACTCGACTTCACCAGGGGCTCAAAAGTGGTAAAAAAATGGCCCAAAATTACACTTTTTGCCTCATAGCGTTTGATCCATCTATTAGATTTTTCTGAAACTTGGCCAAAATGTGAAGCCATTGTTCTTAATATAAATTCAGTATGGGTGACCCTGACAAAATTCTGGTTCACATCCCCTGGGACTTTTAGGGCAAGAAAACATGCCTTTTTGGCTTTTTTTTTTCATATTATTAAAAATAAAAACTTGATATGTATGTCTATATAGTAGTTTTCCATGGTGCTGAATTCAAATATACGTGTGTTAAGGCGTGGAACTGCATAATTCGTCCATTTTCACTGGTATTCAGCGTTCCCAGGAGCTCAAAATGAGTAAAAAATGTCCGAAGATTGCAAAAAATGACACGTTTTACCTATAACTTTTGCCCCATCCATTGGATTTTTCTGAAACTTGGCGAAAATTTGAAGGCAACGTTGGCCCTTCACACTTCTCACATTCATCATGTCTTCATTATTTTTTGTGGCGTCATCTTACATGCAGCACCAGAGGGGGGACCACGCACGCACCGCTTGTTGTATCTACTATTTTCATCTCGTCACACAGACGTTGAGCTTTATTCCATCGTCCTATGCAGACACATATAGACCCTGCATTGCTCAGATCATCTTTGTGAGCGTAGGATGGATAAATTGTTCGATATACAACCCCCTCAAACTAACATGAGAGGGCGGTAGTGTGAATCTTTATCGACACCAATGTATGAACACTAATTAGGGTTCCCGCATTATAAATTACCCCATGGGGCCCCACCTGTGTTGGTAAGAGTGAGCGATGTAACCCGTAAAAACCTTTTTCGTTCCATGGTAGGTTATTATGCCAAGGTCGGTAGCTCTACATCAAACAATGTGAGCGCGCATAGGGTTCCCAGTTAAAAGTGAAACCTCTGGGGCTTACCCACATTGGTGAAGGTGAACGGTGTAACCTGTTAATACGTTCCCCACCCTATGATGGCATATTGGTAACTCTACAAGTGTACATCAAAAGGTGTGAGCCTACACAGGGGCCCTAGGGGTATCACAGTTATAAGTGGCACCTCTAAGGCTCCACCCCTGTTGGTGATTTATTTTTAACTAAGAAAGTTGAAGAGCTACGAAGGCAGGAGTGGTACCATTAAAACGAGCGACCTTTTGTGGGCTATGATTTATTTTTCTATATAGTCACCACCATTGCCAATGTACGTTTGCTAGGAATTCCATGAGATATATTTGCTGCTGACGCAAGTCCATGACTAGGGTGACTTTCTTAGAGTCTCGCAGTGTCAATATCTGCAACAGAGAGAGCAAATTTCCAGGTCGTGAATGCATAAGCTTGATCGTCATAGCAATGTAATTTGCAATCTCTTTCGATCCATTCGGGCGGAAGAAAATAGGAGGCATTAATTTTGGAACAACACTTATGCACCTCGATTTCGACCATATATTTAACTGTGACAAAACCAAAACGTAGATTCCATGAACAAAGCTTCTTTCTTAGAAGTTCAGGTCTGTGGAACTCTCTTCCGTCTGCCTGTTTCCCACCTGACTACAACTTGTGTGTCTTCAAGTCCAACATAAACGAATTCCTGATGAACCGCCTCCTTAAGTAAGACACTTTATCAGCTCTCCAATACTAACGATTAGTACAATAATATCCCATTGATTACTGTACACGCAATAACCCTTATCCCCGAGTGGCTTCCGGGCCTTGATAAGTGGTGACTTCCATGTAAAAAAACACTTTAACACACAGACTAAAATCACAAATGCATTTGAGAAGTTTGATTAGTACATAAGCCGAAAGGCCTGCCATATAAAATCAACAATAGTTGCTTTCGCGTTCAAAATGAATGTTTCTGTTTAAAACACAATTGAACCATGATACTTGACTTTTTCATTTGTAACGTAAACTCAAGCCATTATCAGTGCACAAGCAGTAAAGCCAGACATATAAAATCAACAGTAAGTTCTTTGATATGACATGGGCGTGTTCGAAATGAATGTTTCTGTTTAGAGCACAATTGAAGCATGATACTTGACCTTTGCATTTTAATCTTTAATTCAAACCATTATATATGGAAAATATATGTATGTTCCCTACTCTCTAGACTATAATGAATTTTTTTCTACAAAGGCATCACCACATTATCAAGGCCAAGAGGCCACTCGAGGATAAGGGTCAAAGAATGTACAGTAGAAATTGGACAATATAGTAATCAATTCGGTAAATTTGTGAACTTATATGAAACGGCTCATCAAGAACTTGTTTACGTTAGACTTGAAGACAACCATATTGTAGTCAGCCGGAAAGCAGGAGAACGGAAGACAATTCCACAGGCGTGCAGTTTACGTTTAGGTTTTGGCACAGATAATGAATTGTGGACTAAATTACTGGGGGGGGGGCGTATGAAGCTTCTTCCCGGTACACTGTGATGAGTTCCATCTACAGCAGGCAGTCGATCGATTTGATTAAAAAATGGGCGATTTTACAGATTTCAATGACAATAAAAAATATAAGAGTGTTAAATATTCGTTGATCTGCATTCAATCCCTGGCAACGCCGGGTCTCCCTGCTAGTATAGCATATGTTACCATAAATGATAATTTACTTGCTACTTCATATAAAAATATATAGACATCCAGAAATTTAGAAATAATCTAACAACCTTCAGTTATCAACCACTAAATATTCATGGTTGGTTTCAAACATATGTTCCATAAGTCTTATGGCAACTATAACGTTTCCTCCCGTGGGGGATATTTGGTTTTTAGTCCATTTATCCAAGGGCTTAAAATAATAAAATAATGAATTTTAATAAACCGTACTTACTAAATATATACGTATGTGTTTATTGGAACTGCCTGATGAGACAAACACTTCGAGAGAAATATGAACAGTTTTTATTCAAGAAATAATGCGAAGTTCTCCGATTGAACAGGGAACACTCTTTAGTATGTGCTTTGTAAAAAATAGATGTAAATTTCTTTCTTTCCCTTTTCTTACGATTGTGGCAGTAGTCGTATGGATCTTCTGTACTAATAATCGTCAGCGTTGCAGCATACACGCACACACGCACACACACACACACACACACACACACACACATATATATATAATCCTATCATAAGTGGCTCGCTTGGTTAGCATTGCTGGATGGCATCGTCCTTTCGAGTTAAAACTCCTACTTGTGAGACATTGACTTGGGATTATTAGCTGGTTGGATGACCGCGTCCCTTGTTGAGACGAAGTAGGTTCATTTCACAGTCGGATTTCGGCGCGGTTTACTTGATCTGTGTTGGTTAATAGAAATTCTTGTGTGCAGAGCGTTTGCTCAGTTGGTAGAGCGCTTGCCTTGCATGCGAGAGGCTCGGATTTCGAATCCTGAGTTCGGATGTGTCTAACTGATGAGCCTAAATGAGGGCGAAACTCAAGTCTTGGACTTCCGGTTCTTAGACTGTCATGGCTCTTGTGGGCTGCGACGTTGTTTGGCTGTGGAATTTATTATATATATATATATATATATATATATATATATATATATATATATATATATAAACTATATGCTTAATCGCCATATATATTTTATAAATCTCTCTCTCTCTCTCTCTCTCTCTCTCTATATATATATATATATATATATATATATATATATATATATATATATATATATATTCGATTCTTTTAACAATTCAAATATTTATAAGAATAAGTATTTCACTTAAGTGCTATGTGAGGACACTTTATACCTTCGCCAATATGATACCCCTATGTCGAGAGCAACATGTATTTTCGAATGGATAATTATCTACGAGCATATGCTTCGTCGTTTTACGACTCACAAGCGTGGCTGAACCTAGCAAGATTCGAAACCGAATCCCAGAAACTGAACCCAATGCTTTACCACGGAACCAAACGCGGAACTGGATCGAATATATCATTTGTTATTTTGTTTATTTTTTTAAATTTTCTTCCTTTGAAGATTGTAATACTGGGTATAGGGCAGCCAAACCATTTGCCAATATTACCCTGCTTTCTATTGAAACCAACCGACAGCTCTTTTTAGTATCCTCGCTGTTTCGTTAAATGCAATTGTCTGGATCACTTTTGCACTTGGTTCACCAGGAATATTAGTTAGGTAGGACTTAATGGTTGAAGGCGAGAGTAGCTAAGTGGTTTAAAACACGGACTGCACACCTGGAAGTTGTGAGTTCGAATCCAGTCTCCCCCCCCAGGAAAGCCTTTCACTTAGCATGTTATCAACCTTCACATTGTCTTTCATGTGAGTTTGCGATTTCTTTATAGAAACAATTCTAACTAGAAAAATATCGGCGAAACCAATGCCAACAATAGAATTATATGATCCATAAGAAATGAATGAATAAAAATCATGTTTTTTTTTGTGTGTGATACTTTAAACAAATTGACTGTATATAGGGAAAAGAATTTTGCCTAAATGCTAGGTGGGAATAATTTTTAATTTCATAAAGGTTATACCCCAATATACGAAGCGACATATTTTTAAAAAATATATATAATCATCAACGGACACATGTTTCGTCGTCTTACGACTCATTGACGAAATTGTTGGATGTGGAGCTTTCAGTGCTCAAAACGGCCCTTTTTGCGGCTTTTTTTCATATTTCTCAGCAAAAACTTGATATCTCTGACTATATGGTAGTTGACGGTGGTCAACTCAAATATACATGCGTTAAGGCCTGGAACTGCACCGTTATCCATTTACATTGAGACTCGACTTCACCAGGGGCTCAAAAGAGGTAAAAAAATGTCCAAAAATGGCCCAAAATTACACTTTTTGCCTCATAGCGTTTGATCCATCTATTAGATTTTTCTGAAACTTGGCCAAAATGTGAAGCCATTGTTCTTAATATAAATTCAGTATGGGTGACCCTGACAAAATTTTGGTACACATCCCTCTGGGATTTTTAGGGCAAGAAAACATGCCTTTTTGGAGCTCTTTTTTCATATTATTAAAAAAAAAAAACTTGATATGTATGTCTATATAGTAGTTTTCCATGGTGCTGAATTCAAATATACATGTGTTAAGGCGTAGAACTGCATAATTCGTCCATTTTCACTGGTATTCAGCGTTCACAGGAGCTCAAAATGAGTAAAAAATGTCCGAAGATTGCAAAAAATGACACGTTTTACCTATAACTTTTGCCCCATCCATCGGATTTTTCTGAAACTTAGCGAAAATGTGAAAGAACGTGGAAACCGATAAAAATGTATCCCTTATTTTCAAACGTCTGCCTTTTTTATAAACAACGTTCCTTCGTTCAAAATAATTATACGTCTCAATCATTTTTGCTGTAGATTTGTAGCCCGTCCGGTTTAGGGTAAAAATATTTAAAAAAATTTTATAATAGAGTACATTTATATGATCCGTGTGTTAAACAATTACGTATTAAAAATCAGTATTTGAGAAACTGAAACAAAACACGTGTAAATGAGTGTATTGTTTATTTATTTTAAATTGACTGATAAGGACGAAGGCGGTCCGAAATTTTTTTTTAAATATACGAAAAAACAAAATATGTTGATTGTGAGTTTCTAATTAACCGACTAAATACCGGCCCAAAAAATCATTTAAGTGAATGACCCCCCCCCACGCACACACACTTTATTAATATGGACTTCTAATTAACTAAGTAAATGCCGCGCGGAAATTTACTGATTAAACTATATTTAATTCTTTGTTTTGTTTTCTCAAAAAATGATATCTCATGCACACATACATATACGCATATGTACACATAAAAGCCTACTAGACATTATCCTCGAGTGTCTAAGGTGTCTCTGTATATATATGGTTATACATATATACAAGAGAAAGAGAGAGAGAGAGAGAGAGAGAGAGAGGGAGAACTTGAATGCCTACTAGATAGGGAGAGAACTTGAATTCCTACTAGACATTATCCTCGAGTATCTAAGATCTCTCTGTAAAGGGGTTTGTCAAAATAACCTGCCATGAGGGTACTTTTCCCAAGAAGTAAACCCTGACTAAATATTCAAACTCACATTTCGTATTCACTGCCTAAATAAGATCTCCTCACTATGGCTATCCCACATTAGCTTTTACGAGGAATGGTGCACACTCTCAAAGTGATATTACCTCCAGTGATAGCATAAAGCTGAATACTCCACCAGACTAGATAAATTCTTGTCTTGGAACCCAGTAAGACCAAGAGACCAGAACAAAAGATATACTACAACATATGAAAATGGTTAATTGGGGAGAGACAAATTGTGTTCTCAATTTCTTTACTAACTCAGTGTTTGAGAGATAAAGAATAAAATCACATAGTATTCGCAGCGCAAATTTTCTCAGTATAGCTAATCCATACTGGCTTTTATGAAGAACTAGCTTGGGTTCCCGGCGTTGCCTGGGTGTTTGGAGGTGTGTGTTGAGCAAAAAAAAAAAAAAAAAGTGGTAATAGGCAGGTAGGCTCGAGCCCGTACCGCGAAGGATGAAAAGAACGTGGGGGGAAAAACCCCCACCTGACGTCTTTGATGCTGCGCCCATCGCCAAACCGGTAGTGACGTAGGTTTAAATTAAATTAAATCAAGACAATCGAAAAACGGGGATGAATTTTCAAAATATCGGCGAAAATAAAATGCCCCCTCTCTGCAGTTGAGGGTGAAGGAATTAATGTTTTTGGTCAATTTTTCTTTATTTGTCGTCAAAAAGGCCGAGCCTCAAAACGATAGCGATCTCGTGAAAATCCATCGCTTCCATTGAAAGTTTTAGGCAGATATGCATACATACATACATACATACATACATACATACATACATACATACATACATTTAAACAGATAGGTGAAATTTATATTACAGATCGTACACCTTCTCCAAGTGATGTTATCTCAAGTAACAGCACAAAGCTGGATACTCCACCAGACTAGATGAATTCTTGTCCTGGAATCCAATAAAACGAAAAGACCACAAGAAAGATATACTCTAACATATTTAAATGGTCAATTGATGAGAGGAAAATTATGTTCTCAACTTCTTTAATAACTCAGTGTTTGAGATATAAATGAGAACTTGGAAGGAATATTTGAATATCTGTGTATTTTATATAGAGATACAGTGTTAATGTTAGGAAGGTGGGGGGCTTCTTGATTTCTGAGAACTTCGATTGAAGTAAAATAAAACAAAAAGCCACATATTAATTTATCTGTCTATCTATCGCTCTCTCTCTCTCTCTCTCTCTCTCTCTATATATATATATATATATATATATATATATATATATATATATATATAATGTAGTTATATATATATTATATATATCTATAATATAAAGCTGTGTCTGTGTGTGTGGTCACGAATAGGCTCCTATATGGTTGACTATTTTAAAAAACTGATCACATATAATGATAGAAGATGGATCGAGACACAGGAATGGGTATGTTTGATCCGGCAGAACGGTGGTTCATTAAAATTGTGGGGTCTGCGAACGCGCTTGGTTCACAAAGTATGGAAATAAA
The DNA here is from genome assembly GCF_053919585.1 of Euprymna scolopes. Classification (NCBI taxonomy): domain Eukaryota; kingdom Metazoa; phylum Mollusca; class Cephalopoda; order Sepiida; family Sepiolidae; genus Euprymna; species Euprymna scolopes. Next base: position 139,070,405 of record NC_136488.1, read on the forward strand.
AAATTTAAAAATTAAGAAAAAAACTTTTACAAGTGTTTTTGATATAGATGTACATAATACTACTTTGATAAGTATTTTTTAACTTGAATAGGGATGGTATAATAAAATTGTGGGGTCTGAGTTCGCGGCTGGACTCCATAGAATGGAAATAGGCACAAACTTTAATAAAGACTTTTCATATCTATCTGCGTAAGTATACTTTGATAATTATGCTTCAGGTTGAAGAAATATGGTATAATAAAATTATGGGGTGTTCGTTCGCATCTGACCTCCATAGAATGGGAATATTTCACAAAGTTTAACAAGGTTTTTAATATAGATCCACAGAATATTGTGATAAGTGTTTCAGTGTGAACAGGTATGGTATAATAAATCATGGGGTTTATCTATTTTATTTTTACTTTCATCATATTTTGCTTTGGTTTTGATACCCTCAAATTCGAAGCTATCTCTTTACAAGCCTTCCTTTTCATAACCTATCATACTTTCATAAATCAAAGTCCATTTTCTGTAGGCTGTTTTTGAACCCAGTCAACGACGGGTACTTTTGCTTGTATATATATATATATATATATATATATATATATATATATATATATATATAGTTTTTTAAAATAGTCAACCGTGAGTTCGTTTCTACAAGACTCCGAAACGGCTGAATAGATTTTCTTTAAAATTTACAGAATTTTAGTGTATAAGCCTGGGAGCGATCTTAGTTAAGTTTTGTCTCAGAATAATTACTGATAACCGATAATCGAAACCGTTATTTTAAATTATCTATCATCGGTAAAGTCATATTTTCCATGTCGTCGCTTAGCAACAATGATAGAATAACAGGCCATGAAAATTCTACTGTGTGTGTGTGTGTGTGTGTGTTTTGCTGCATGAAATGGGCTATCGGTTCAAACTCTGCACGTAAATTTCTTAATTTTTTTTCATTAACTGCAAAGAATTTTTTAAGACTTGAAAATTTACGTGTTTTTTGTTTTTGTTTTTTTTTTTGTCTGACGTGGCCTGCACATAAATTTCTTAATGTGTTTTGTTTTTGTTAACTGAAAAGAAGTTTATATGAAATAATTTTATAAAAGAAACAGTAGGTTCTCTAGAGTGCAATATAAAATGACATTTGGACTGAGTTGCTGCGTGGAGGCATGTGATGCTTCCTCCTCGGGCGATTTCACGGATTTCGATGACAATAAAATATAGGAGTATGAAATATTCGTTGATCATCCTTCAATCCTGGGCAACGTCGGATCTCCCTGCTAGTGTAAAAATAAATGCACATTTAGAATTTAAAAATAATATGCCAAACTTCAGCTATCAACCACCGAATATTCATGGTTGGTTTCAAACATATGTTTTATAAGTTGTATTGAAGCTGTTACTTGTTCCCCCGTGGAGGTGAACTTAAGATAATAAAAGAACATATTTTAATTAACCACACTTATATATATATATATATATATATGAAATGAACGTGTCTGTGTGTGTCTGTGTACATTTCCCTACGCAATAACTCTGATTTTCAGTCTACAGACTCAAAATTTGATATACAAGGTGCGAAGATTTGGGGAAATCTTTGTAATCCGGTTTCGGACAGAAATTTGGCTGTAAAGCGGTCAAAATTCAACGATTTGAACTTTGAGACCTCTACCAAACTCCCCCGCCAATTTTAGGCGTAAACACTTGAAATTTTAGATATAGGTTCTTGGACAGAGATCTAACTTAATAACTTGATTTGAGACCAAAACAATAAATTTTAAGGGGTCATAATAGGCGTTAAAAAAATTGACCGCTTTTTTTTTTTGGCTCAACATACCCCTCAAACACCCGGGCAACACCGGGCTGAAAATCTAGTATATATATAAAGTGTGTATGTGTGCGTTATTATTTAAATTTCATTAAAAGACATACATTTTGAGAGAAATATGAAGCGCTTATATCTAAGCAATATTGCGAAAAAAAATTCTTTCTCACCTTTCTCGTACAGTTGGTGTAAAGACCGCGTTGAGTAAAGCGTTGGATCCTCATGAATAATGTATATAGTCACGCTGATGATTGTTAATGAACATGAAACATATGTCAATGAATATTTAAAAACTACATTTCTTAAACGCAATAATTATATATGTGTATATATACAATTATTGTTTTTATAAATATTATTTTTTATATTTACAGACATATGTTTCATGTTCTCTAACAATTATCAGCGTGGGTGTATGTATATATATATATATATATATATATATATATATATATATATATATATATATATATATATATAAGCAACTTTATTCATTATCCCTTTTAACTTATTCTCTGTGTGTTTCTATAAAGTAAAAAATGATAAAGCGTAAAGTTGTACAAAAATTTTATTATATTATTAACTATATTAAATATATTTTTTATCATCCGTTAGAAAACTATGTAGTCAATTAGTCATTCAATCACGGCATCAACTTGCTCTCTTGAATTCACTATAGTACCAGCAATAATTTATTTTTTAAGGGATCATCTCTATAGTACCAGCAATAATTTACTTTTTAAGGGATACCACGTTTCGGGTATATATATATATATATATATATATATATATATATATATATATATATATATATATATATATATATATGGTGATCCCCCCCCCAAAAAAAAGAAAAGCTAAATGGAGACCATCTAGAACATATGCTGTAGAATGGAGAAAAAAAGGCCAAAGGCCCTAGTATTTTGATGGGATGTTTTGAATATAATAAACTAGTTATGACCAAAATTTCATTTCATTCGGACAAAACACTAAGAAACGGAGCCTAATTAGAATTGAGGCCCGTTTTTTGGGTCACCTGTATAAACTTCTTTGCGATAAATTTAACAAAGTCAAATATTGCAAAGGAAACGCATGTAACTTAAATGATAGGTAAAAATTACTTCTTCGTCACCAGTGTTATGCCCTCATATTAAAACCATATATTTTGAAATGAATAATTATCTACAGACACATGCTTCGTCGTCACACGGCTCGCCGTCGTGATTGCACCTAGCGAGATTCTACTCGGAATCAAGAAACTGATATCTATTCTCTCCCATCGAAATAAAATCTGCTAGTCGATCGAATATTATCACGTTTATAGAATCCATGCAAGGTTGCAGTAGCTAAGTGGTTTACGTCAGAGAGAGACCATCTGAATATTCCATGTTCGAACCCAGTTGATTCCTTAGAAAAATGTTCGCTTAGCAAGTTGTCAACATTACGTAGTCTTTCTCATAAGTACGCGCTATCTTTATACACGGAGTTCTAACTAGAAAGATATTGATAAAACGGGTGCCAACGAAAAAATCATTTGATTTATTAGCAACTAGCGGGGGTACCCGGCGTTGCCCGAGTGTTTGTTTCCGGGACGGGGGGGGGGTTAAAAAATGTTATGGTAGGTAAGTAGGAAGGATCAAACCCGGAGTCATGAGTAAAAGTAGGAAAATAAAGTATGAAAAAAAAAAAAAAAGAAACATCTGCAACGTTAACAGTTCGGCCACCAAGAAAAGTCCATTCCAGTTGTTTAGGAAAAAAAAAAAAAAAAAAAACGACTACGGTAGGTCGGCGCGAACGTGAAAATATAATGTGAATTGTCCAGCACGCTAACCACTACGCCACAGAGCACTGCAGCTTAGTTTAGTGATTTTAAATAACTTCACATGAAAGAACTACGAAGCCAAACCGGTGTTCTCTTCTCAACTGTTCCTTGTGAACGATCCCCAAACGGTGTTAAGTGGTGGCAGGGGGAGGAGGAATTTATTAGAGAGAAAATATTTTACCACTTCCATTGATCTTAACCGATTTTGCCCGTGACTTCTCAGCAGAAAAAGTATAGAAATCTAAGATTATTGAGGAATTTGAGAAATAATAAGCCTATAACACACCTCAGATATTGTTCTGCCGTTTGTGCATATTATATTTGCATGAAATATCTTGATTTTAATCCTATTAAGGTCAAAATCAGACGGGAAAAAATGAGTTCATTTTATTTATATAGAGATTAATTAGTATTTATCGCGACATTTTGAACGAATTTAACCATTTATATGCAAATAGCATTTTACCTAAATTCAAATTGAGAATAAGGAGCGACATATATTTTAAAAATGTAATTATCCAAGGACAAATCGGCGTAGCTTTTAGACGGGTTTTAGTCAAATATGTAGAAGCCGACTACAAGAGAAAAACCTTGGAAACCTTGTTAAAGAACACATGGTTGTGTGTTGTCTTTACTAACTTTTAGAACTACTGTTATCAATAATAATAAGACGACTGTAACAAGAAGATAGTAATAAAGAATCAGAGAGACATCACTATCTACTGAGCAACAATTAAAGATGTCTGAACCAAATAAGACTTTAGTTATGTGTTATAATGAGAAAGCAAAAGAATCAGAGAGATATCGTTATCCTCTGACCAACAATTCAAGATGTATTAACCAAACAAGATTTTAGCTATAACGAGAGAAAGAGAGACAAAGAGAGAGAGAGAGAGAGAGAGAGAGAGAGAGAGAGAGAACCAGAAGAATGTCACTGTCCACTGAGCAACAATTTATGATCTGTCAACCAAACACGACTTCAGCTCGATATTATCACGAAAGAGTAAAATGAGGCAATGAGACGTCACTATTAACTGAGCAAACAAACTTCAGCTGTGTATTACAAAACATCAGTCAGAGATATTTTCTTACTGTCTGGAACTAAAGAATTTGTCGTAATACTTTAAAACGAACAGATTTGACTGGTGATTCGATGTGATTTTGCAGTACATTTAAATGGACACTAATAGTGTAGTTCACGCGGTTAATACTTCAACTGCTTTAAGCAAGCTATTTGCTCTAACCCTAATCCTAACCCTAATCTTACTCAAGACTTGAAATGAAAATTTACATCAAATCTGTTGCTAAGATTGATGCAAAAATGGTTGGATCATTTTATTACTCTGGAAAGCATCTCACTCCTGACGGAGCCATATGGGAATCAAACACGTTTAAAGGTGGCGTACTATTGTCACATCTTGAAAGTTGCTGCTCAGAGTACCGTTTTCTGCCCTGATAAAGTACAAAATAGACTTCAAAATCCACTGGGGATGTTTTCTTCCCTGCAGACTCTTTCTCTTAGAAGAGATGTTGTCTTTTCTTTACTCTAATGCTATTTTGATGGTAGGTGCTTGACTGAGCGTTTAAAAGAGTTATACAATTCTCAAATGTGTTTTCTGTGAATTTGTAGTTCGTCCAGGTTAGAATAATCTTAACAAACACTATTACCCAGGAAAGAATCTATAATTTCAAACGCGTGGATTTATTAGAAAAACAAAAACAAAAACAAAAACAAAAAAAAAAAAAAAAAAAACGAACAAAAGAAAACATACGTTCGTTTAAAAGAGTTATACAATTTTCACAAGTTTTTTTTTCCGTGAATTTGTAGTTCGTCCAGGTTTGAATAAAAAGATATTTTTTATTTCCATGGCAAAATATCAACGTATAATCTTTGTGTTAAACAATTACGTACGACACCAGTCTTTGAGAACGTAAAACAAAACATATGCACGAAAATGACTGCTTTCTTTTATTAGTCGATGAGGACGAAAGTTGATCTGGAAATTAGTAGAGCTACGAAAAGAAAATAGAAAAAAAAAAACACAGTATAATATGTGTTTTTAATTGATCTACTTAATTCCGGGAGGAAATTAATGAATTAAGCTGTATTAAAGTGTTTTATTTTATTTTTTCACAAGCATGATATCGCACGCGCACATAAAGAAAATCTATCTATCTATCTATCTATCTATCTATCTATCTATCTATCTATCTATCTATCTATCTATCTATAGCAGCCTGTGTCCGTCTCGTCCGTCTTTTCTGTCCCTCTCTAAATATATTTATGAATTTCAACATAAATTTCAAAATAAATGTCTGTTTATTTTGTAACAATGCGTTGTTTTGGCTTCAAACGTATTTAATACGTATTTTATTTTATTCAAACTCAACCAGCATTTCTAAGGAACAAAAATCTTAACGTGAATCCCGCGTGACTATACGCACCGTTCCGAGATTAAAAAAAGAAAAACTACTGTAAAAACAACAAACGGACTTCTACTTGCTTATTCTCTGCTCCAACAACAACATGGCAAAAAAAAAGAAAGAAAGACATACTGAAGATGGAGGTTTCCTTCGAAATATATTTATGAACTACAATATAAAATTTAAACAAAATAAATGTCTGTTTATTTTGTAACAATGCGTTGTTTTGGCTTCAAACGTGTTTAATACATATTTTATTTTATTCAAACTCAACCAGCGCTTCTAAGGAACAAAAATCTTAACGTGAATCCCGCGTGACCATACGCACCGTTCCGAGATTAAAAAAAGAAAAACTACTGTAAAAACAACAAACGGACTTCTACTTGCTGATTCTCTGCTCCAACAACAACATGGCAAAAAAAAAAGAAAGAAAGACATACTGAAGATGGAGGTTTCCTTCGAAATATATTTATGAACTACAATATAAAATTTAAACAAAATAAATGTCTGTTTATTTTGTAACAATGCGTTGTTTTGGCTTCAAACGTGTTTAATACATATTTTATTTTATTCAAACTCAACCAACGCTTCTAAGGAACAAAAATCTTAACGTGAATCCCGCGTGACCATACGCACCGTTCCGAGATTAAAAAAAGAAAAACTACTGTAAAAACAACAAACGGACTTCTACTTGCTGATTCTCTGCTCCAACAACATGGCAAAAAAAAAAGAAAGAAAGACATACTGAAGATGGAGGTTTCCTTCGAAATATATTTATGAACTACAATATAAAATTTAAACAAAATAAATGTCTGTTTATTTTGTAATAATGCGTTGTTTTGGCTTCAAACGTATTATATATATATATATATATATATATATATATATATATATATATATATATATAATCAAAATTTTGCTATTTAAATTTTATGATTTGAAAAGGTTAAGCCTCAAATATAGTATTTTATATTGTTTGAAAACAGAATACAATTGAATAAATCTATTTACTTAACCCATGAGTTTTCGATGCTTATTTATCTCCTCAGAGGAAAAATATTAGCGAATGTTTCTATTGGTCTGCACCTTATTTGTTAAAAGCAATAAATATAGAAAAATTAAAGTCTTTTTAAAGTTATTTAAATATTTTAGATACATAGAATAAGGGAAATGGACATTGAGACAGAAAAAAGATATTGTACTTAAATCCAAAATGAATGCTAAATCTTGAAATGGAAATTCCTGGTAATAAGGAGGTATAGAGATCCATCGCGTCTTTTAACAAATCACAATGCAAATATATTGCCTTCGTTTCACCGCTGGTTGAATAAGAAACCTGGCAAATATTTGCTTATTTGTATATCCGGTATCCAAATAACTATTTGCCGGATTTCTTATTCACTACACCAACACTCCACACCCGGACAACGCTGCGTGCCCCCGCTAGTCCCATGAGAAAACCGAAAAAAACTAATAGGAAATTAATTAAAATGAATGTTTAAAAGAATATGCAAATTAGCTAGATCTTTTGCAGATGAATGCAATTCCACGACGCATATATAACAAAGTTGTATTAATATATAAATGTAAAAGAATAATAACAAAAGTACCCATAAAAGAACGGTGCATAATAATTCAATCATGTGAGGCCACTAACGCTGCTCTGCTAATTTTATTTCAGAAGAGATAGCGTTTGAAAATATGGTGACAGACAGAGAGACTTAGTGAGTTTTATAAATTAGATTAAATACATAATTGCTTTTCCATAATCAAAACAAACGCATCGCAGCTCAAACAAACCAAGATGACAATCTACAGACAATCTGAGATACGAGTTTCGCTAGGCTCTTCAGTGCGACACGTCTAATCGAAGCCATCTGCTATAGTAGCCACAAATCTGTCACCGTATTATGACTCCATATACAAGGAAGTTTTATTAATGTCTCTATCTGTGTTTTCCTCTGTTTGTCTGTGTGCCTCTCTTTCTTTCTCTCTCTCTCTCTCTCTTTCTCTCTCTCTCTCTCTCCATATATATATATATATATATATATATATATATATATATATATATATATATATGAATATATGTGCATACATACACATATATGTAAACAGAGAAGGAGATCAAAGGAGAGAGAAGGGGAGAATTTAGTGCAATATATGTAATATGTAATTGCTTTTCAACAATCAAAGCCAACAAATCGCAACCTACACATAAGCCAAGGCAGGCATCTGCAAAAGATCTTAAACTAGAGTTTCGCCCTCCCTTGAACTCTTCAGTAGGACATGTCTCACTCCAGGATTACAAATCTAAACGTACCTGCCACTGTACTACTGCACTACATCCAAGGAAGTTTAAGAATTACCACAGCATATGCAAAACAACAGATTGTGGGAAGGTATTTGCTCGTCTTAATAAGGGGTAATCCAGTGAGAAATTAAGAATTACTGCGTCATTTATATTTAGTTTGCTTAATCTATCACTGATGATGAGTCCAGAAAGATGGGAAAGTATTCGGACTTACGACAAATATGGCAATTATATCAGTTTGTTTCTGCCAGAAGTGAAGACTGTTATTCGTAAACTGGAAAGAATCAAAAACAGAATAAATAGACCAGAACGCTTATTTTATTTAATGATTAATATGATTAAGAGAAAAATGCTGCTTAAATATATATAGGCTGTATATCTATAAAAGTGTGTGTATGTCTATGATCCGCTATTTTTAGGACGTCGCTATAGATAGTTTTGTATCTATTGAATATTTCCTCATTGGAGAAGCTATTATTCATTCTACGTTGATTGAATAAAGTATGTGCCTAACGATATACATAATGTATATACACAACGAATTTGTAATCTGCAGACTTGAAATTTTGTATATAGAAATATAAAGAAAAACGATGCAACAACTCTTTGGATTTTTTTTCCAGATTTATATAATCATGCCGAAATTCTTTTTTTCCTTTTAAATTTTAAGAGTTCTTATTCTTCTGATGAGTAAGGGCGGAAAATATTAAAAAAAACTGACATAATAATTATATCATTGTTTCTGTGCTACAAAAAGGTGCTGTCAAGAATTGAACATTTTAAATAAACGATAAGATGAAGAACATCTAGTAATTAACAATACAGACATATATATATATATATATATATATACATATATATATACATACATACATATATATATATATACATATATATATATATATATATACATATATATATATATATATACATATATATATATATACATATATATATATACATATATATATATATATATATATATATAAAGTAAAATTGTCCCTCTGTGTCTGTGTATGTACATTTTCCTACCAAAGTACTCTGTTAATTTTCGGTCTACTGTTTTCCTTAGTCTGGCAAAGGAGCTGCTGGCCTTGGCAATTCGGTTGATGATTTCGATGTCGATGTTGGCAGCACGAGAGAGTGTACTGCCAAGGTAGGTGAAATGGTCTACTGCTTTCAAGCTCTGACCATTTACTTGAATGTTCGGTTCCTGGTACGTGTTGCCAGGAACAGGCTGGTGCATGACTTCTGTCTTGCTCATACTTATTGTAAGACCGAAGTTCTCACATGCTGAAGAAAATTTGTCCACTTCCAGTTGCATTTCATGCTCTTTGGTGGCATTGAGTGCAGAGTCGTCAGCAAAAAGGAGGTCTCTGATTACTGTTTCTTTGACTTTACTGACAGCTTGAATATATATTCAAGGACGATTCAGGACACTGTCAAAGTGTTCAGCCCATCTCTCGAGGATTTCATTTTTCTTAGTGATGAGTGAACCATCTGCACCGAGCAGGGAAGATGTGCCTGGTGTCGATGGTCCATAGACACACTTCAAGGACTCGTGGAAACGCGTCATGTTGTGCCTATCGGCGTAGCCTTGAATCTCGTCGGCTTTGTTACTGAGCCAGGTATCTTGCATGATGCGCTGTTTTTTCTGGACTTCACTTCGCTTACCACAGTAGGCGTTTTTCTTTGAAGTGGAGTCTGGGTCATTTTTGTGGATCTTGAAGAGCCGGTGCTTCTCTGTTAGCAGATTCTGTATCTCCGCATCATTCTCATCAAACCAGTCTTGATGGTTTCTGGTTTTTGAACCCAGTACCTGGGGAGCAGCGGCGTGGATTGTCTTGCTGAGAGATTCCCAATTGTTGGACTCGAGTTCAGAGAGTTGCCTTGTTAGGTTGGTTTGGAGTTCTTCCTGAATTTCGGGGAGTTTCAGCTTGTTGACATTCATTCGTTTGGCAACTTTTTGAACTTGTGGTCTTCTTTTGGCCTTTATTTGCAGTCTGATTTTGGAAACAATGGGGCGGTGGTCTGTCCAGCAGTCGGCACCGCACAAAGCTTTCGTCACGAGCACATCTTGCTTGTCTTTAGCCCTGAACATGAGGTAGTCAATCATGTGCCTCATTGAAGTTTTGAGACGGAACATTGTGTTGGTTAAGGTCAGTCCATAGGTGGCACAGGTCCTGGGAAGCAGAATACCATTGCCGTTGCACTTTCCTATACCATGATGTCCGATGATACCTGACCACGCTTGGTGATCCTTGCCAACACGGGCATTGAAGTCACCGAGGAGAAGGAGCTTGTCGGTCTGTGGTACAGAGGAGAGGATGGCTTCGAGGTCTTCATAGAATTTGTCTTTGGTTTCTTCGGGGTTGGTCATGGTTGGAGCGTAGGCACTGATGATGCAAATGTTTTCTTACTCAGCTGGAGCTGTAGTTTGAGAGTCATGAGGCGATCGTTCACACCTTCAGGAATGCTGTCGAGTTTGCCCACAAGATGATTTTTGATGGCGAACCCAACGCCAGCCTCGCGGCGCTCTTCATTGCTACGTCCGCTCCAGAAGAATGTGTAACCACCGCCAGATTCAATGAGCTGACCAGTGCTGGGGAGCCGCGTCTCGCTGAAAGCAGCTATATCTACTCCATATCGTCAGAGTTCTCTGGCAACTAAGGCCGTTCTCCTTTCCGGCCTTCTGGTTTTTGTCGTGGTTGAAGTTGGATCGAGTAGTGTTCTGACATTCCAGGATGCCAGAATGAGTTTTTGTTTGTTCTTTTGATTTCGACCGCAAAGAGGGAAGCCCACCAGCCGCAGTAAGCTGGCGAGGTTGCAGTGGAACAGGCTATGTTTGGAGCACCTTTTCTAGCTCCGTCCTCAGGCTAGCAGGCAAGCAGAGCTGACCCTAAAAAGGACTGCTTGGTCGCTCAGGTGGCTGCCGGACCTCGCTGCTGTTCCGAATTCAGAGAGGAACGACCATATGGCCTGAGCCGCCTATGTGCAGGTTCGCAGCTAGCAGCTTCCAGTGATTCCGCACCTGCTACCACCGCGGCTCGGCCATCACCACAGGACTTTTGTAGTAGTTGTTAATGACTAACGCTGGAAGGAGATTCAAGTGAATGAGGCTTGCGCAGGACCAGCCCAACTCTCTCTTCCGAAATAAGCCTTGCCCAGCGGCAGGACGACGTCGAGACAGCTGGAGACCTATCCGGATGCAGGAGCTGCCGGACGGATGCGCAGTGCGCTGGCCAAACGCCTGAGGGGCCCCACTCCTGATTTTCTGTTTGGGTTTACTCCCGTAGGTGGACTGTCGTCCAGAACTGATCAGCTCCACCTGGCCAGCTGTAAACCAGCGAAGGGGGGCTTATCGGTACTGCACCTTGCCAAGAGGTGGCCCAGCACAGCAGCAATGCAGAGGAAGGAACATTCTCCTCAACACCAGCTCTCCTGATCTGGGTCTTGCTGCCGGATGTAGTTTAGTGTCATACCGAGGACTATATATATATATATATATATATATATATATAATGGCTATATATATATATATATATAATGGCTATATATATATATAATGGCTATATATATATATATATAATGGCTATATATATATATAATGGCTATATATATATATATATATAATGGCTATATATATATATATAATGGCTATATATATATATATAATGGCTATATATATATAATGGCTATATATATATATAATGGCTATATATATATAATGGCTATATATATATGTATATATAATGGCTATATATATATAATGGCTATATATATATATAATGGCTATATATATATATATATAATGGCTATATATATAATGGCTATATATATATATAATGGCTATATATATATATATAATGGCTATATATATATATATATATATAATGGCTATATATATATATAATGGCTATATATATATAATGGCTATATATATATAATGGCTAAATATATATAATGGCTATATATATAATGGCTATATATATATATAATTGCTATATATATATATATAATTGCTATATATATATATAATGGCTAAATATATATAATGGCTAAATATATATAATGGCTATATATATATAATGGCTATATATATACATATATATAATGGCTATATATATACATATATAAAATGGCTATATATATATAATGGCTATATATATATATATATATATATATATATATATATATATATATATAATGGCTATATATATATATATAATGGCTATATATATATATATAATGGCTATATATATATATATAATGGCTATATATATATATATAATGGCTATATATACATATATATAATGGCAATATATCTATACATAATCGCTATGTATATATACATAATGGCTATATATATATAATGGCTATATATATATAATGGCTATATATATATAATGGCTATATATATATAATGGCTATATATATATAATGGCTATATATATATAATGGCTATATATATGTAATGGATATATATATAATGGCTATATATATATAATGGCTATATATATATAATGGCTATATATATAATGGCTATATATATATAATGGCTATGTATATATATATAATGGTTATATATATAATAGTTATATATATAATGGTGTTATATATACATAATGGCTATATATATATAATTGCTATATATAGATATAATGGCTATATATATATATAATGGCTATATATATATAATGGCTATATATATAATGGCCATATATATATAATGGCTATATATATAATGGCTATATATATATATAAAACGTCTATATATATAAATACATATAATGGCTATATATATATATAATGGCTATATATATAATGTCTATATATATATATAATGGCTATATATATAATGGCTATATATATACAATGGCTATATATATAATAGCTATATATATATATCATAGATATATATAATGGCCATATATATATATATTTAATGGCTATATATATAATGGCTTTATATGGATATATATATATATTTAATGGCTATATATATATATATAAATTGGCTACATATATATTGGCTATATATACAATGGCTATATATAGATATATATAATGGCTATATATAAAATGGCTCTACATATATAATGGCTATATATATATATATATTTATAATTGCTATGTATATATATATTATGGCTATATATATATAATGGCTATATATGTATAATGGCTATATATATAATGGCTATACATAATAGCTATATATATATATATATATATATATATATATTGGCTATATATGTATAATGGCTATATATATATATAATGGCTATATATATATAATGGCTACATATATATATAATGGATATATATATATAATTGATATATATATAATGGATATATATATAATGGATATATATATATAGAATTGCTATATATATAATGGCTATATATATATAATGGCTATATATATACATCTATATATATGTGTGTAATGGATATATATATATATATAATTGCTATATATGAATATATATGTGTGTGTGTATAGAATAGCTATATGTTTATAAAATGTCTATATATAATGGCTATATATATATATATATATATAGCTATATATATAATGGACATATATATAATGGCTACATATATATGTATGTATATACGTATATATATGTATGTATATATGATGGCTATTATATATACGATGGCTATATATATGTATAAATATAATAGCTATATACGGGGTTTTAGTGTTTAGAATATAATAAAGTTATGAACAAAGTTTTATTTCATTCGGCAAAACACTAAGAAACGGGACCTGATTAAAGTTGGGGCACCTTTATGCATATATATATAATAGCTTTATATATATATATATATATATATATATATATATATATATATATATATAATAGCTGTATATATATAATCGCTATATATATAATATATATATATATAATCGCTATATATATAATATATATATATATAATAGCTATATATATAATAGCTATATATATATAATAGCTATATATATATATTAGCTATATATATATTAGCTATATATATATAATAGCTATATATATAATAGCTATATATATAATAGCTATATATATAAATATAATAGCTATATATATAATAGCTATATTTATAATAGCTATATATATAATAGCTATATATATAATAGCTTTATATGTATATATAATAGCTATATATGTGTATATATAATAGCTATATATATAATAGCTATATATATAATAGCTATATATATATAACAGCTATGTAAATAATAGCTATGTAAATAATAGCTATGTATATAATAGCTATGTATATAATAGCTATGTATATAATAGCTATATATTTATAATAGCTATATATATAATAGCTATATATATATATATATATATATATGTATAATAGCTATATATATAATAGCTATATATAATAGCTATATATATAATAGCTCGCTCTATATCTATATATTATGTATATAATAGCTATATGTATATAATAGCTATATATATATAATAGCTATATATATATAATAACTATATATATAATAGCTATATCTATAATAGCTATATGTATATATGATAGCCATATATATATATGATAGCCATATATATATATATATATATATAATAGCTATATATATAATAGCTATATATATAATAGCTATATATATAATTACTATATATATAATAACTATATATATAATAACTATATATATAATAGCTATGTATATAATAGCTAAATATATATATATAATAGCTATATATATAATAGCTATATATTTATAATAGCTATTTATATATATATAATACCTATATATATAATTGCTATATATATATAATTGCTATATATATATAATTGCTATATATATATAATTGCTATATATATATAATTGCTATATATTTATAATAGCTATATATTTATAATAGCTATATATGTATATTAGCTATATATATAATAACTATATATATAATAGCTATATATAATAGCTACATATACATATGTCTATATATAAACGCTATATATATGTGTGTGTATATATATATAATAGCTATATATATAAGATATATATAACATCTTTATATATATCCTTGCTATATATTTACATATATATAGACCTTATATATATACGTATATACATCCGTTATATATATATATGTATATATAGCCATTATATATAGAGATAGATATAGCATTATATTTATATATATATAGACACTATATATATATATATATGTATAGCATATATATAATATATATATAACCGTTATGTATATATATATATAACCGTTATGTATATATATATAACCGTTATGTATATATATATAACCGTTACGTATATATATATAACCGTTATGTATATATATGACCGTTATGTATCTATATATATATATATATATATATATATATAACCGTTATGTATATATATATATATATAACCGTTATGTATATATATATATATATATATATATATATATATAACCGTTATGTTTATATATATATATGTATATATATATATATATAACCGTTATGTATATATATATATATATATAACCGTTATGTTTATATATATATATGTATATATATATATATATAACCGTTATGTATATATATATATATAACCGTTATGTATATATATATATATATATAACCGTTATGTATGTATATATATATTACCGTTATGTATGTATATATATAACCGTTATGTATATATATATATAACCGTTATGTTTATATATATATGTATAACCGTTATGTTTATATATATATGTATAACCGTTATGTATATATATATATAACCATTATGTTTATATATATATGTATAACCGTTATGTTTATATATATATAACCGTTATGTTTATATATATATATATATATATATATAACCGTTATGTTTAGTTATATATATATATATATATAACCGTTATGTATATATATAGGCGTAATCTATATATATATATATATATATATATATATATATATATATATATACAGGGTGTTTCAAAAGTCTTGGGCTCATTAAGCAGATATGAGAACTTGATACTTTTGGAACACCCTGTACATAGCCGGTATCTATATATATATATATATACATATATATATATATATATATATATATATATATATATATACTCATTATATATGTAGCAATTTATATATATATATATCAGTTATATATATAGCGGTTATATATATATAACAGTTATATATAACTGTTATATATAACAGTTATATATAGCCATTATATATATAGCCATTATATATACACATATATAGCCATTATTTATGTATATGTATATATATGGCAGATATATAGCTGTGATTTATATATATATATATATATATATATAGTCATTATATATATAAATATATTTATATATATAGTCACACATATACATATATAACCATTATATATATATGTTACATAGGGGTGTTATTTCTTTAGAAGAGATGTATGTATTGTTATTGTTATGTTGTATTCGTCTTAGAGGTTCATGTTGTGTGCAGATATATCGCGTATACATAAAGAATGTGACAGTTGTGTGTATATATATATATATATATAGAGAGAGAGAGGCAGGGTACAGGCTAATACAGAAAAGCCGAGCATGTAATTCAAGGAGAGGAGATTTAATATACACTGACAGATAGACCGAGATATAGTGCGTTTGGCATTTACATTGAACAGTTGTACAGATAATGTAAACACATTGCCTTTCACAGAAAGACGGCAGTTATAAAAAAAATGATCGTTTATTCTTCGACCTGTTGAAATGATTACTTCAAGTTGTTACATGTTTTCTTCTAAGTCTCCCGCTTCCCAGAGGGTTCCCTGACTCTAATTGAGAATTGATCTGGTCTCCTCTGCTTCTTAGATCTGACTGATCTGATCAGATCCGATCTGATCCTGATTCATCTAACTAAATTCATAACTCATGACGTCATTGCATGATCAGCACGTGCATGTCAGACACATGACATGACATGACATGCCTTCTCTAACCTAATTTTCGTAACCCACTTTACAAATAACATTTCCCTTGTCCGTTTTTAAGTTCCTTATTTTAATTTTAATTTTTATAACAGAAACAAAATTTCATTATTACATTCCTTTTTCAATAAACAGATATCTATTTCGTGTGAACTAAACAATGGTAATTATGCATTCCATTTTATAATAACATTCTGTGTTTATTTTAACTAATGATTGGAATTCTCAATTCCAAATCTAGCTTAGCAAGTTCGAGTCCTTGACTATCCTATTTCATATTTACTTACTAGAACAGGCTGCTGTTCTTGTAACATATATATATATACACACACACGCACACACACACACACACACACACACACACACACACACACACACACACACACACACATATATATATATATATAGAGAGAGAGAGAGAGAGTGCCATTATATATATATACTTATATATATATATATATATATACAGCCATTATATATATGAATATATATAGCGCAATGGTGGGAAGCTTTGACTGTCATTTGGGCGGTTGGGTTTCCATCCTGGCTTGAGGCAGTTGCCTGTTTAACCGCATCACTTTATCCACACTGATGTAACTAAAGCCTCATAGTTCTTTATGCATTTTTCTTTTCTGACGCCAATATATAAACCTATACACATACCAATAAATATAAAGAGAGATTTATGTACAAGTAGGATACCTAGAGTTAACTTATTAACGTTGATAATAGAAAATATGATATTTTTAAGGTATGTATAGTTAGCAGGCTGTCCGATCGTAAAATACACATAAATATTATATTTTGATTCATACAGAATCTGAGATATGTGCATTCGAGTATTATGTTTTTTTTTTTTTCGAAACAGTTCTCTTCGTGTGAGTAAAAAAAAGAAGAAATTACTCGAGCTGCGTTCGAAACCAAAAGATAAAGACAGTGAGTCAAGTGCGGTAGCCATTAGGCCAGCTTTACACGGTATTTCGAAAGTGCTTTCAAACTTACTTTTTTTTTTTAAACATAATGAATCTGTCACGTGAAACAATTAGCAAACAGATAAAATCCCACGACCACCACGTACCAATTTTTTTTCCATTTTGACCCCTTTCCGGATGGAACCCGATTAAAAAGTTTCCCACATGCCTGAATATGCTATATACCAAATTTCAAGTATGTAGATAAAAATTTCGTTGAGTATATAGGTTGAGCAGTGTCCTCACACGCGCACATTCTCACTTTTATAGATATGTAGATATAACTAGCGAAAATAAAACGTTAATTGAAGTCTGTAAGAGAACAAAAAAATGCTTAGACGAAAAATAAAAAATATCTATACAGTTTTAATAACGTGACGTGTCTAATGATGCTTAAATCTGATTGAACGCATCAACTATTTTGTGTACTATAATAGTAATAATACACTCAGAATAGATCCCGCACTATTGACCAAGCACCAGCCCCTGTGCCATCGCCGCAATGTTACATTCTTGTTCCTGTTTTACAAGTACTTTAATGCAATATCCTCTGATGAACCAATAGCAGTTGTGCCTCCCTGGTGTAACGCAGCTGTCATATCAACGAAACAGAGAAAGGAGGAAACTAGATCCATTTTGTCATTATTTTACAATAGACTTTATACCCAGGGTATAGCAGCCGCCACCTGATTGCACAAGGGGACCACCATACTCTCCAGCACATCTAGGTGCTGGTTTTCAAGCCGACTTCGAAGATGTAAGGTGACATGATGTGGCCCTCATTTGAAACCTCACCAAAGACCATAACCGTGACCGGAAACTTCATTAAGCTGTGCTCTCAAGCGTTGAACAGTCCAGATTTGCATTTTGAGGGTGCTGGCAATGGGGCTGTTGTCATAACTTAGATCGATATAGAGCATGAATTGTACAGCAGTGCGTCTACGATCTCGCTCGTTGAACATTGTGTCACTTTCAAACATGGTAGAAGGTTTGTATCGCTCTAGGAATTTGTAAACAACTAAACAACTGGCTAACTTGTAGATTGTCTGAAAAAAACAAAAACAAAACAAAAATAGTTTTCATCAAACGAAAATGGAATCCTGTCGTCTTTTCTAAGGCGACAATTTTATCGTTTCATCTCGTAGATATCATTTACGAGCGCTAATCTTATAGCTCAGTGACTAGAACTGCTGACTATCAATTAGATAGTTGTTTTCGCACTGAAAGCTGTGATACAGTGAAACTGCTCGTATGTGGATGACTTATATACGTGTCTGCGTATATGTCTGCGTATATGTGTGCGTATATATAAACAAAAGCAGTAACTTATATCAGAATTTAAAGTAGGAACACATTTTTATGAATGAATGCGAAAGTTATTTCGTGCATACATGTGTACGAAAAACTTCCCGTGTAAATTGAAAACAGACTTTGTTTATGTGTTAGTGTGTTAGAGTTAGCCTATGTCTAAGGATAAAGTAATATAAGAGAAAAAAATAAATAAAATGAGATTTGCTCCTAGATGATTGGCTCCAAGATGTCTGCCACTGCAGAAAGTGAGTTTTGATCAGCCTCGGGCAGGCATGGATTAGTCGGTGTGTTCTTTGTATGTATGTATGTATGTATGCATGTATGTGTATGTTTTTGGAGGGAAAGGGTAAATAGGTATGTGTGTATATACATATATATATATATATGCATTTGTGTGTGTTGTATGTGTGTGTGCGTGTGTGTATTGTATGTGTGTATGCATGTGTGTTTATGGTGAGCAAAAATAAATAGGTTGCCAGGATGTGAGCTCCATAGATGCCTGTGACTGAAGTCTGGAACTACAAACACCGTCTGACGACTTTTAATCTTTGAAGCGTTAATTTCCTGGCTGGCCCCCTAAATACCCCGCCGGGACTTCCAGTTCAGAAGAGTATGTAATTTGAAATGCTTCGGCCACATCATATTTCGTCTTGATCTTGTGGTAGGTTGTGTAGCGTTTTGCGGATGGTAGCCCATGACTGTTGGACGTCGCTGGTCAATTAGTGCGCTTATGATCCCCTTCTGTGGATAAACTTTCCTTTTAAATATATAACCGTAAAGTACATTTCGACTCTATCCCATCATCGTAACATCGTATGGGTCTATTAGATCAGGCTGTCTGAAAATATTGGCTTGCTGACCTAAAAGGCACCAAAAATGGATGTTATTGTTTCTCCTTTCTCTTTGCAAAACCCAATCATGTTTTGATCGAAATAATATAAATTATCAACCCTCAGATTAAAAATGTCTGAAACAAAATCGCTTTTGAGAATGTGCGCGAACATTTCGCTGGCATTTTCACTTTCAAGTTGCTTCTTTTTTTTTTTTTTTTTTTTTTTTTTGCTAGGAGCAAAGTGTAGTATTTCTTCTGATACCACCTTTTACCGTTTCTGTCGTCGGTCAGTGAAGGAGAAATCCTTCAAGACTGAGATAGTTAAAATTTTTCTTAATCTAAAGTGCCTCTATTTGGGAATCTGGATCTCCTTGCATTAGAAATCGAAATTTGCCCAACCCTGGAAAGGAAATTAATATAGGCACAAGTAATTTTTGCCGGAATGTGCTGTGTTTATAGTGTTCGCGATTGGCAATGATGTATGTGGTAAATTATCCACCCAATCTTATGAGTTATCATTCGCTGCTCAGTCTGTTTTATATTAATCGAGAAATCTTTCAACTAAACTATTTGATCATGGAAAGTATGTGGTTGCTTGGGATTAGAAGTGAGAGAAATAATCTATTGTTATATTAATTTTGTACACTAACGGAGAAGCATATACGGTATAAACACGTTAGCCCACCAGTTCTTATTCAATCACCAAAATTAAGCAACATTGAGCCTGGTCAGTACTAGATGGGCGACCATTTGGGAATACCAGACGCTGTATGTAGGAGGAGGCGTGCAACACCCTTTTTAAAAACCTAACGCGGTCATTTCCCTTGATGGAGATATACCTGTGACTAGGTACCGCATATGAATCTGATATTCCCTTGAGACTTCCTCCTTCGAAGGAACCCGCTGGCTTACTTGATTTTAATCACGATCAAATAATTTTTTATGAGTTTTTGGTAAGCACGTCGTCACCTCACCAGCGTGATTTACGTAAGTAAGAGTAAACGATCCGAATCCTGATCTACATTAATGATCTTCCAAATCACATCCTTACATCAGTCGTAGACATTTGTGCTGACGACACTACTATCTATGGTAGCACATCAAAGACCGTAAATGACCAAGTTCTCTCTGGTTCTCTCTCCTCTGATCTTGAGCATGTGGTACAATGGGGGAAGAGGTGGCTGGTTACTTTTAATGCATCTAAAACCAAGCTTCAATCTCTACACCATCTACGCTTTGATGCCTATCTGGCATCAATTGAAATGAATGGTTCTCGTCTTGGGGAGGCTCCATGTTTTGTACAAACTTCTGGGCTTGACCTTTACTCCTGACCTGAAATGGAACACGTATATCAAATCCATTATCAAGGTCGCTGGAAAAATGATGGGATCCTTCTACTGCTCCAGTAAATATCTCACTCCTGATGCAATTATCTACCTATATAAAAGCCAGGTACGCCCAACGATGGAGTACTGTTGCCACATCTGGGCAGGAGCTGCTAGAAGCAGCTTATCCTGTCTTGACAGAGTTCAAAATAGACTTCGTAGCTTAGTAGGAGATGCTCTTTTCTCTTCCCTGCAACTTCTTTCCCACAGAAGAGACGTTGCGAGCCTGTCTCTGCTTTATCGTTATTTTCATAGGAAGTGCTCAGTTGAGCTTCAATCTATGGTCCCCTTGCCTCGCCAAACTTTCACAAAAAACACTCGTATAGCCAAAACCACTATCAATAATTTGCCACACTCTTTATCTGTGTCTTAACCTAAATATAGATTCCACGAACAAAGCGTCTTTCTTAGAACTGCACGCCTGTGGAACTCTCTCCCGATTGCCCGCTTTCTGGCTGACTAGAATCTGATTGTCTTCAAGTCCAACGTAAGCAAGTTCTTGATGAACCGTCCCCCTAAGTAATCCAATTTACAAAATTCCCACTACTTATGTTTACTACGCTATAATCACATTGACTAATGTATACTCATTAACCCTTATCCTCGAGTGGCCTCCGGGACTTGATAAGTGTTTATTAATGAATATTAAGAGACAGCTTTAAAGGAGAAAACTGCAAGAAATATATATATATATTGTGCTACCACTCACTCACTCTCTCACACACACACACACACACACACACAAACACACACACACACACACACACGCTCGCACGCAAATAAACGAACGTTTATTCATTTCAATTTTCCCACGCATTTTACACAAAAATAAGTTCTTCCAGCAACGGCATAATTTCAAATACGCTCACACACTTTTTCTCACAACAACAAAAGTAAAAATGAACATATTTCTGGCAGACGTAGTTGAAGACAGTATCACGTGACACAAGCGACCAATGAGAAAATTTAGAAGATTGTCTTTTTTAACGCTTTTGCAAAAACCAAAATATCAGCAGTAGCAATCTTGTTTTGGGACCGGTCCAAAAAGTATAAAAACGCATAAAACATTCTTTCTTCTCTCTCTTTTCCTTTATTTTTTCTTCTCGCTCCAACATGACACGAGAATATACCTCTCGTTTTCCTCTCATCGTCGTTTTTCCAATCTGTTGAAATCATAATTACACACGCCACGCGGGCACTAAAAATCACACTTATGCACACACGCCCCCATTTCCGTACATTTTCTATAAGAATTAATAACAACGGATTACTTTCCTCATGGGACTTTCGAATAAGGCGAACTTCGCCAGTTAAAACATAAACCTTGAAATAAGGACATTATTTTCACACAAGACTTTAACCTTCTAATCTTATTAATTCAACGAAGGACTGTCATCTAACATTCTATTCATAATGATTTCTCAAGAACTTTTGCTGTCCATCTTGTTCTTTTTGTTGAAAAATAAATGCGGTGTCACTTTGTTTTATTCCTTTTTTTATCATTTTGTTTGGGACAGAGAAATTTAATTTAACTTAAACTTCATTCCCCCCACAATATAAAAAGGCTCCTTCAGTCTTTAACAGACTATGGATGCCTGCGTGTGAAATTTTTGTGGCAGGAGGGGCACAATCTTCAACCATACCTCTCCTGAGTCGACATGGTTAAATACCAGTGGCAAGTGAAGTGTATGTACAGGACAACTGGAAACAAATGCCGAGATAAGCGGAGAGCACTTGCAGCGCCTAAAATCCCAAATGATCACACATTTGGTACTAACCAGGCTTAACGTTGCTTAACTTCGGTGATTTGACGAGAACTGATGAGTCAACGCGATTATATATATATATATATATATATATATATATATATATATATATATATATATATATATATAATTATTTGCTATAATATTTATTAAATACCTACAGACACTAATGTTTCATCCTTTCGGGAATCTTCAGTGCAGGGTGTCACGATTAACACCAGTCGATAGATTCGAACCCGACGACAGAAGCCATCTCTGACTTCATTAGCAAAGACTGTATCCATTCGGCTACCGTTATCCGCATGAAATAACGTTGAAATTTAAACATTCATGTGTTTTTACGTCAGTCAGAGTGATCTAATGATTATATGAGTATCTGCGCATAAGAGCTAAATTGACCGGCTTAATTCAACTGAAAGTGCTCAGCGATAAGAAACGAGTTTCTTAAAAGGGCTGACAAAATTATTTTTTACTATAATAATTACTAAATACCTTACAGACACTAGTGGTTCATACTTTCGGGAATCTTCAGTGCAGGGTGTCATGGCTAACACCAGTCGACAGATTCGAACCCGGCGACAGAATATACATACATATCTATAAATATTTAAAAAAAATTTAAAAAAATATAAATAAATATAAATAAAAAATAAAAAAATATATAAATAAAAAAATAAAAAATGTGTGTGTGTGTGTGTGCTTTTTCGTGTATGTCCAAAAAAGGCTTTTTTCCGAGAACCGATCGATCGACTCACAACTTAAAACTTTTTATATCGCGCCTAAATGATAATATCTACGAGTTAGCAACCGGGGTCGCCTGTCTATTTAATTTGCCTGACTTTCAAAAGATAAATATTCAACAATTTTCGATCGCCGCATGTGCATTAAGCTTTTTCGTGACAAAAAAAGAAGCGAACAGACTCGCAGTAAATAAAACACTGTCCCGCACTCAAAGTTGACGTCATTAACTTTTCAAAAACGGGCACCTGCCAAGTCGCACTTTTTTTTCACACCTTTTTATTTTCCAACTTCGCGTCAAGGCTTCGTTTGTTTTAAAACAACCAACGATTTTTGTTTTCATTTACCCCCAAAACACACACACCTACAAACACCCGGGAAACGCCGGGTACCCCCTGCAAGTATATATATATATATAAATGATAAAAGCCTCTATTACAAATTTCAAGATGTTGACCATCTTACAATTTATCTATTTAAGTACGTTGACACGCACAATTCTTGACAGCACCTGTTTCGAAGCATTCATTTAATTATTATATCAATCAATGAATCTATTCTGCCCTTAACTCATCAGAAGAAAAAACATTCACTAAAAGAATATAAATGCCTTTGGGCATAATTACAAAATCTGAAAATTGGGTGACAAGTTGCAATTACGTTTATTTTTGTTATTTATTATGCCATGAAATTCAAACACAGCGTGAGAAAAGGAGAAAAATAAAAGGTAATTGCAACTTCTCTACCAATTTCCGAATTTTGTAATCATACCCATATGCATTTATTTTTTTAAAACACATATCCTTTATAAACACATATTCATAGATAACTTTTATGCACGTTAAATATTAAAAAAAATAAATTAAAACTAAATATTAATATTAAATAGTCCCGTAAAAAAATGGCGACGATATGTATAACAAAAAGTGGCATAACTCCCTCCTTGCTTAGAGAGCGAGAATTAATACAAATAATATCGCTAATAGAATGTAACAATATATATATATATATATATATATATATATATATATATATATATATATATATATATATTTCTGTATAAATATATTTTTATAATGTATCTCAATCCTTATTTAAGAAGCTCAATGTAATTACAGAGCAATATAGAGAATAAATGACAAAAAGTTATATTCCAAAATTCATGATGTTGATCATCTTACAATTTATTCCTTTAATTCAGTTAACTTATACAATTCTTGACAGTATCTGTTTCCTAGCGCAAAATCAATCATTTAATTATTATATCAATCAGTGAATCTATTATGCCCTTAATCACTAACTTTTTGTCATTTATTCTCTCTCTCTCTCTCTCTCTCTCTCTCTCTATATATATATATATATATATATATATATATATATATATATATATATTGATGGCTACATATAGACCATCATAATGGATCATCAGGATTATGTCAATAAAATGATGACCATCCTGGGGGACACCTCTAAATTTGTTAAATTATGTCCGGTAGATACTCATGATTCTACTAATTCTATCGAGACCAAGTTCCAAAAGCAACTTGTCAAATGGGTTAAAAGTGGTGTTCTTCCCACTTCCATTTCTAATTTAATTCGTCCCACGGGTTCCATCCGCCCCCGATTGTATGGTTTGCCTAAGACCCATAAAGAGGGGGTACCGTTGAGACCCATACTATCGATGATTGGGTCCTGTCAACATAATTTAGCAAAATGGTTGACAAGTATTTTAGAACCTGTTTTGGAACGCTTCAGTTCATTTTGCATTAAAGACTCTTTTAGCTTTGCTAACTTTATGCAAATTACACTCATTCAAATAAATTTATGTGTTCCTTTGATATTTCTAGTCTTTTTACATGTATTCCTTTGTTAGAGACGATTAATATTTGTGCTGACGCCTTATATCGAAGTAAAGTTCCGACTCCTCCAATTCCAGAAAATATTTTTGTAGAATTGATGAAGTTCGCCACTATGTCGGTAGAATTTAGTTTTAACGATATTATGTACAGACAGACAGATGGTGTGGCCATGGGTTCCCCATTGGGATCAGCGTTGGCTAATATTTTTGTAGGTTTTCATGAACAGGATCTATTGTCTGGTTTGCATAAACCAGACATTTATTTTCATTACGTTGATGATACCTTTTGCTTATTTGACAACGAGACGAATGCGGATGCTTTTTTTTTGTGTCTCTTAATAACGTTCATCCAGCCCTTAAGTTTACGGTAGATAAGGAAACGAATTCTACTCTTCCGTTCTTAGATGTACTTGTGTCTAAGACATCTTCGAGTTTTCTTACTTCGGTTTATCATAAACCAACTTTACGGGTCTCTATACTCGTTGGGACTCTTTTTGCCCTATGAACCAAAAATATAATTTGATTAAGACATTAACACATAGGGCCTTGATGATTTGTTCCAGGGTTAATCTGGATGACGAGTTGAAATTTATTACAAGGACCCTCTGTAATAATGGTTACCCATTGGATATTGTTAAAACTGTTATTAATAAGAAGGTTTCCAATTTCTATAAACTTAAAGCAATTACGGTTAATAGATGTCCTGTTTACCTACGTCTACCTTGGCTGGGCAACATTAGTGACCGTTTTGCCAAGCAAATTTCTGTGTCTGTACAACGGTGTTATTTTGCATCTAATCCTCGTGTTGTTTTTTCAACCAGGCCTATCCTGTCGTCTATTCGCAAAGATGTTCTTCCCCCCACCATAATAATTCTCTTATTTATTTATTTAAATGTAGTTGCAGTGCGCACTATGTTGGGCGAACATCACAAAGATTAGATTTTCGTTTGAAACAGCATGTGCCTTCGAAAATTCGTTATGCAAATTTCTCGCCGTCGGATGTTTTGAATAATACGTATGGTTCTGCGATTTGCGACCACCTTATAAATAATCATGCGTGTGCCACGAATTTCAGTGTCGACATGTTCACTATTTTGAGCAGGTCGCACTCTCCATATTATTTAAAAATTCTAGAGACTATTTATATTAAGTCGATGAGACCTTCTCTTTGCAAGCAAAAAGAAAATCTTCTCGGACTTAATTTGGTCTCTATGTAATTTTGTTTCCCCTGTTTATTTTTGATATTTTTTTCTCCTTCCCCTTGCCATATTCATGACTTTATTAAATTTTTTTTAATCGTATTGTCTTCGATTTGGCTCTGTTGAGCGAGGATCGAAACCGGGTTAGCTGGCCTTTATTTTCATTTTTTTATTTTTTAAATAATCATTATGTATATTGGTCTATATGTAGCCATCATTAAATTCTGTAACCCTCGAAAGATTTTCAAATATATAATATATGTGTGTGTATCTTTATCTCTATCTATCTATCTATCTATCTATCTATCTATCTATCTATCTATATATATATATATATATATATATATATATACATATATATATATGTGTGTGTGTGTGTGTTTAGTGGTTATATTTAAATTCTGAAAATCAAAATATAAACACATATATTCGAATTAAGAATTTATTGTTTGACACAAGGAATATATAGAGGGGGAGTTATGTCAATTTCCTTAATCCATGGATTTTCAATACTGGCTCATATCATCAGAGGAAATGAAATTCGGTTAGCAATATATATATATATATATATATATATATATATATATATATATAAGGGGTTATGTAGGGTTCCTTAATCCATGGATTTTCAATAATGGCTCATATCATCAGAGGAAATGAAATGCGGTTAGCAAAATATTTAGCTGTGTATAGACACTTATTTTGCTTTTCAACACAAGGAAATCAACATAACCCCTTCTATATATTCCTTTTGTCAAACATTAAATTCTTAATTCGAATATATGTGTCTATATGTTGTTTTTTCAGAATTTAAATATAACCACTAAACTTATATATTGCTCTATGCTTAAATATTGAGCTTCTCCTTTTTGGCTAGGATCGCCCTGAAAGCATTACTTCAAGTAATATCTATCAGGATCTTTCATCTGATTTCTAATCAGTGTCTTATCTCGATTATATATATATATATATATATATATATATATATATACACTAGCATGTCAGTCCGGCGTTGCCCGGTAGTTTTGAGGTGTATGCTGAGCAAAAAAAAAAAAAAATGGTCAATTTTTTTTAACTTTGACCCCTTAACATTTATTGTTTTGGGTTCAAATCGAGTTATTAAGTTAGATTAATGCCCAAGGAACCTATTTCTAAAATTTTAAGTGTTTAGACCCCAAATTGTGGGAGGAGTCAATCGTTGAATTTTGACCCCTTAACAGCCAAATTTCGGGGCGAAAACCGATCACACTGATTTTCCCAAATCTCACTACCCTGTATATCAAATTTCAAGTCTGCAGACTGAAAATTGACAGAGTTATGGCGAAGGAACATGTACCCAGACACACAGACAGACACACAGACACGTTCACTTTATATATATATATATATATATATATATATATATATATACAATTAAAAAGTGATAAAAAACGTCATAAAATATGAAAAGTCGTCGTACTTCAGCGGTAAAACGCCAGGCTACATAAAGGGTGAATACCTTTAACGCACCTAAAAACATTCTTAAAAATCAATGAAAAATATATAAATAAATACATTTTTTAAAAAAGAGACGCAATGACATAAAAGTTAAAAAAAAATGGACACAACTTTCATTGCTTAGGAAGGAAGATTTAATACATGTGTGTGTTTTTAATTATTTTTGATAAATAAGCATTTGTCATTGGCATATATGTTTCATGTTGACTAACAATCATCAGTGTGGCTTATATACGGTATCGCCGGTCGTACGATTTGAACCCTGCATCTGAGTAACTCCAATTCAATTGTCTTAACTATTCGGACATTGTGACAGTCAAATTAAATGCGAAAGAAAGAAATCTCACATTTTATTTACAAATATACTAAGTCTCAGAAAGTGTTCCATGTGCCAAGGGAGAGAACTTTCACCATATTGTTTGAGTAAAACTTTTTATATTTCTCTCAAATTCTCGATTTGAACGGAGATTTATTAATAATTTTTTTTATCGGTGAATATTTATTATCAGCTAGACAATTCATTAAACTATCCTATTCTCTATTGTTTTAACTTAATGCTGAAGTTAGCTGTGTGAATGTGACACGTCGTCAATAATATAAATCTCACCTGTCTGTTTAAATGTATGTATGTATGCATACATGTATGGATGCCTAGAACTTTCGACAGAGGCGACGGATTTTCACGAGATCGATATCATTTTGAAGTCGACCCTTCGGGCGACAAATATCGAAAAATTTGCTAAAAGCATTTATTTTTTCACCCTCAACTGAGAACTTTTCTGCAAGGAGGGGTCGCTTTTTTTCGCCGATATTTTCGAAAGTCATCCCCTCTTTTCGATTAACTAGCCTTGATTTAAACCTTCTGGTTTGGCGATGGACACAACATCAAAGACGTCACGTTCTTTTTTCACATTCTTTTCCTCCTTCGTGGTACCGGTTCAAAGCCTGCGTGCCTACTATCACTTTTTTTTTTTGTTCAACACACACACCTCCAAACACCGGGGCAACGCCGGACACCCGGGCCAGTTCTTAATAAAGGATTAACTACTGTGTTCTTTCTGCCACGAGCATTTTAGACCTTTAAACTAAATTTAGTCATATCATCTGGCTCACGTAATTCACTTGGTAAGTATTTATCGTTTGGCCAATGCATTGCATATGTTAACGTTCTTCACTCCGTTTGTTCGGGGAAGTGTCTTATATCCGGGTTAAACTGTACGAGATGCGTTCGAAATATCATGCCTCCTAGTTTTATTCCGCTCGAATAGATTAGCGAGTATTGCAAATTGCATTGTTGTGATGACTGATCTTATGCATTCATGATCTGAAAGTTTCATCTCTCTGTTGCGGATATTGACGGTATGAGACTCTAAGAAAGCAACCCATGTCATGACCGTGCGTCAGAAGCAGAGATGCGTCATTAAATTCCTGACAAAAGTGCATTGAGAATGGTGGTGGCTATGTAGAAAAAGAAATTCTACAGTACAAAAGGTCGCTTGTTTTAATGGTACTACCTCCATCGTCATAGCTTTTCAACTTCTTCAAAAGAAGTGTGTAACTTACAACTGAATTTTACTAAGTATCTTGTCCGTTAGGCCATGGACTCGTGTAAGTTACACTCTTCTGAAGATTGAAGGTTAAATCCTAAGTGCTGGCGACACTTATTCCGTGCAGATACCCAATCTCGACAGAAAGATCTTTGATTTCGAAAAAAATACACCTGAAGAAGGTCGAAGGTTCCATCGACTGAACCTCTGCGGAGATAACACCCGAAATGAAAACAATAGTCCGAATAATCCAAATACTATAGGCTGTTCAAAAAGTCACTGACGAGTTTTGAACTTAAATAGATTCTTTATTTTTTATATCTTTCTGTAATTTTAACACAATCTGACTTAGACATTGCGAATGTTTTTTAAAACCAATCCAAAATTCAACCAACATTTATGGAAAAATAATGTATTTTCAATGTTACCCAATTTTCAGCTTCGCATATTTGTGCTCTTTCCAAAACATTATTCATGACAGATTGCAGAATCTCTGGATTACGATTAAATTCACTTATTTCGTTCTGCAAGCTGGCGAACCTCAAAATGTCAAACTCCAAGCCCTGCAAGACTTGAAGGAAAACATTAGGAACGAAATAAATGACTTAAATAGCAATCCAGAGATTCTGCAATCTGTCATGAATAATGTTTTGGAAAAAGCACAAATATGCTAAGCTGAAAATGGGCAACATTTAAAAGACATTATTTTTCATAAATAAAGATTACTTGAATTTTGCATTATTTTTACAAAAATTCTCCATATTTGAGTCAAATTGTGTTAAAATTATAGAAAGACATCATCCAAAATAAAGAATCTATTGAAGTTCAAAATCCTTCAGTGACTTTTTGGACACACTGTACGATGAAATTCTGTTTTCTCAAAAAAAAAAATAAAAATAAAGGTTGAATTTCCATAGGTCCCGTTTGTTTTTATTGTTACGTATGATTTAAATAGATTAGCGGTTACTGTGTCCACAAATGTCGTTCCCGTAAATAACACTATAAAGAAATCATATGAGACTATATTAATCATTCTAGCAACATTTAGTTATCAAGGTTATTTATTCTTGACGGCCAAAGCGCTAACAACAACGAAGTGTTATATTTGTCTTGTATATTCTGAGAAATTAGACTGCGGTTTGGGGGAGGAGGGGAAACGTTATGTCTGCAATTAACTGCGTTGCGTCAAAATAGAAAATCATGACTAATACATTATACGTTGGCATTGACCATCACATAGTGCGTGCTCATGTCTTGCCGCTAATTGTGTATAGAGTTTCTTCTGCTGGATTCAAACATTGACGGAAAATTGTTATTATTACGATTTGTTAGTGAGGAACTCACAAATGAGTCATTATCGGTAGTTGCTTATTGGCAACAGCAAGGGGTCTCCCTATGAATCTGAGTGACAACAAGTTTTCCCAGATTTCCAGCGCTCGCTTTTTCTTTCAAAAATCGTTGCGTATCACTTTGAGTCTTCATAACATCCAAATTCGACGTTTCGGCCAACTATTCCTCTGGCCTTCGTCAGGTGGTAACCGCGACGGGATAGGAACTCAGAATTTACTGACTGCATTCTCAGCAATTACTGCCTTCCGTAGTTGTTGTCGTCTCACCACGTTTTTGGGCCAAGTAAGCTTCTGACTGGCTTTGGGTAGGATTGAAACCGCTATCTTCAGACAATTCTCACCTGGAACCGTAGATATTCAACGTTTCTATTAACTGCGCCACGGGCCCCGAAGGGGCGATCAAAGTTGAATTTTTTGGTTTTATAAATTCATGTTTATTTATTGTGATGAGACGACAACTATGGAAGGCAGTAATTGCAGTGGATGCAGTCAGGAGATTCAGAGTTTCTATCCCGTCGCGGTTACCACCTGACGAAGGCCAGAGCAATAGTTGGCCGAAACGTCGTGAAACAATAACTAAAAAAGATGAGGATAATAGTCCGCAATAAATAAATTAATAAATTATACTCATCTCAATAATGAATTCCAATTAAATAATATATCCAAATTCGAGTTGGCTTTTTGGCTAGTACCAAAGCTAGCTGCGTTTTATCTTTTAATCCTCGTAGATAACGACGGATGGCTCGTTATATGAATAGAAACTCTGCCCATTCGTTTGCTTCAGTTAGCACACATCATAATGTCTAACGTCTTCCTGGTAGAATGATATAAGCTTTCTCATCATTAATAGCTGTTTTAGCTGTCGACTTTATTATTTCTTTCCCATTTAGTTTTCATTCCCTCTTGTTCTCTCATAAAAAAGAAAGATGTAGTGTTTGAACTCAAAAGATGAATAAAAAAGTGAATGCTAGGAATGAGTCTCCAGAAAGCAAGTGATAAGAAATAGCGACAGCTAAGAGAGAATGTATCGAAACGACCTGAAAACGCATCGAAGCACAGAAATTAGGAACCCGTGATTTCTGGAAAATCTACAACAGTGTAGTAAATAATGGCCAATCAAGAATTTTCGCACTATCAAACAATCATGAGGTTGTTTGTACGGCAACTGAGAGAGCTAACATGCTTGCCAGTCGGTTTCCTCAAACTTCACATTGAGCCCAGAAAACCACCCCCTCCTTACTTTCCTTTGCGGACAGACGCCACACTAGATGATCTGAAAATCACCCCTGCTCAGGTGCATGATATCATAAAAAACCTAGGCACCCCAAAAGCATGTGGACCAGATCTTATTTCGGCTGTGATATAAAAAAAATGCTCTGCTAAGATTGCTCCAGTTGCATTGTTATTTAAGAGTTAATAAAAATTGCAAAACAAATAAATAAGTAAATAAATGAATAAATTATAACAAAACTTTTTTTATATCTACAAAAATTTTTAACAAAACATTTTCATATCTCGAATTCTAGTAGGAGCACCCAGCATTGCAGGTTGTAAAATACGCTTAAATATCTGTCGATGGGACAAAGGTTGAAGCTTAGATGACAGTTCAGGACCTATCAGATTGGCGACTTTCTTTTGAACCTTGTCTAGGAGTGAGAAACTAGTAGCAGATGCACCAGCCTAAATGGGACAACAATACTCCATACATGGGCGAATGGTGAACTTGTAGAGGTATAGGATACTTTCAGGCATAAGAAACTTTCTAGCACGGTAGACAGAGACCACCTTTTTTGCAGCAGCCTTGGCAATGCTCTCAATGTATCCGTTTTCCGATTCCTATTAATAGTTCCGAAACTAATAAATAGAAATAATTTTCTATTGTCAGAAAAGTAAATATAAGTAAACAGACGCGTAAATAATAAAAAAAAAAACGTAAATAAATAAATAAATAATCAGTGCTTCTACACTATTGGGACAAAATTTCAGAAATCGTAATACTGAACTTCACATGAAAATAATGGTATCTACGTATTCCTCGTATTTTTAAGATGATTATATAAAAAAAAATTACGAAAATCGATAAGGTAGAAAATTATTTATTAAAGAAAACAAAAAATAGAATTTGATGAAAACGATTGTAAGACCAAGACAGTTCAAAAGGGAGGTAATTTTCCGTTTCGATTTAAACAAGATGGCCGCAATTTTTCATATACTAACACGATTGAAGTTGTTTTTTTTATAATTCAATAATATTCAGGTATTTCGACTGCCTAATTTGGAAGCTACTATTGTAATTTATTAGAATTGACAACAAAAATCAGTTAAAAACCATTATTATTTTTTTATCTGAAAACTCCATTTATTGACTACAAAATTTCGTTCCAATAGTGTAGAAGCACTAAAAAATCAAATAAGTCCAAATTAGCTTGAATTCAAAATTCGATTTTAACAGACGTCATGAAAACACATGAATACGATGAAAGATATAATATATTTAAAATCTTTATTCGACTCGAAAAAGAAGTAATGTCGACCAATACACGAGCACAAGAAAAATGGCCGGGTAACGAATACATTGCGGCTATTTTTCTTGTGCTCGTATACCAGACGACATTACTTGTTTTTCGAGTTGAATAAACATCTTACATTAAATAAAAACACAAAACTTATCCAGTTAGGTAGAAGAGTAACTTATCTTGCTTTTGGTAACATTTATTTGTTATCTATTTGAATTGTTGACCATCTTTTCGAATCTCTGTGGATTGAAAACATATCCGTTTATATCTTATGTATTATTCATACAACTCTTCAGGTGTTAGGTGTAATTCTCACAACGTTTCGGCCGATGTAATCTCAGACCTTCTTGAGGCGTGTGTCTTCTTGAACTCAGGAATCTACACAACATTTCGAACCGAGCTTTATCATTCCAAGAGGATAGATTGCTCCTATTTGTTTGCCTCCCCACGAGGACAGAGTTAGACACCAGGTCGGTTTTTTGATGTGGGGGAAAATCTAGCTCCTCCCAAAAGGGGTACTCTAGATAGAAAAAAAAATTAAAATTGCCTCAGTCTAGAAGAATTTCTCCTCCACTGATTGAGGACAGAAAATGTGAAATGCAATACCAGAACAGACACTACACATTGCTCTTAGTCAAAAACTACAAGGATGGATTGTTTCTCGTTCTGTCAAACATCATTTTTAGTTAGTATCGCTTGTAGTGGAGGATCAACCTTCAGTCTCCACGAGACTGTCAATTAGAACTAGTTTCATATAATACTTTATCCGTTGCGACACGCGTCTATGGATTAGCATAAATTCCCGAGTTCGAGACAACGATTTCTGTACCTGAAGAAGGCCGAGTGTTTAATTGGTCGAAACGTAGTTAGAATAACATCCAATATTGTTACGGCTCGATTATGAATGGTGTTTGTTAAAAGTACTCTAAAATATGCCAAGGAATTTTTTCAACACGCTTTTTTTTTTTTTTTTTTGCAAACGAAAAACAAAAACAAAGAAGAAAAATCATTATAAGAAGTCAAGTAGACGGAACAGGCAGGTCAAGGCTGTCTCGTCGCGAAGTTTGTAGTTACAGATTTGATTAAATTAAATTGGTTAGGGTTTGGGAGATGGGGATGAGGTGAATTTGTGCCATTTTTTGCGTAAGAGTCACAACAGAAAAGAAAAATTAACTCTTGTTTGGTGGAAAATGACCACAAAAACAAAATATTAAAATATATCTATCCATGTACTTATAAAGCTAAATTTTTTGTTCTCGCTCTGACTTTAATATTAAAAGCCTACTTTTCTAATTTAAAAAAAAATATTAAAATGAACTTTTTTAATATAATTAGTTATGGATATGCGAGAGACTACATGAAGGTTAACTATAACTTTCGAAAAAAACATATTACTTAAAAAAAAAAACGAGCGTTAATTACTTTTAACATAAAAAAAAATTATATACAGGGTAATTGGGTCTGTAGCACACTTTCTATTTGGTTTTTAACCTACAAAAATTGTTGTTAAGGAGTCAAAACTAAAAATAAAACAGTTCGCCTGGACAGGAGTAATTGACTAAACATGTTTACATGCACAACTCTACATTTATATATTAAACAATGTTGTTTTTAACTATATATATATATATATATATATATATATATGCGTATGTGCATCGCTCAGAGGCTAAGGAATGCGCCTGGAAAGGTATATGTTTCGATTTCGAATCTAGTCAATGGCCTCTAAGTCATCTTTTTTCTTGTCGAAATCGCTGCGTACAATCGACTCTATAATAATAAATACAAAATCTACATAAATTGAAATATATATATATATATATATATATATATATATATATATATATATATATATATATACACTAGCATTTCAGCCCGGCGTTGCCCGGGTGTTTGGAGGTGTATGTTGAGCGAAAAAAAAGAAGGTCAATTTTTTAAACTTTGACCCCTATCATGGCCCCTTAACATTTATTGCTTTGGGCTCAAATCAAGTTATTAAGTTAGATCCATGTCCAAGGAACCTTTATCTAAAATTGTAAGTGTTTAGACCCAAAATTGTCGGAGGGGTTTGGTAGAGTTCTCAAAGGTCAAATCGTTGAAATTTTACCCCTTAACAGCCAAATTTCTGGCCAAAAACCGATCACGAAGATTTTCCCAAATCTCAGTATATTGTATGTCAGATTTCGAGTCTGTAGACTGAAAGTTGACAGAGTTATTGCGCAGAGAAATGCACACAGACACACACCCAGACACGTTCATATATATATATATATATATATATATATATATATATATATATATATATATATATATATCAGTATGCGTTTGTGTGCTTGTGTGTATTATATCACTTCTAATCTATTGAAATAAAACAATATTTTTCTAAAAGCTCAATATATATATATATATATAGAGAGAGAGAGAGAGAAAGAGAGAGAGAGAGAGAGAGGGGAGAGAGAGATAGATATATGGGAAAATATGCTTATTTAATGCTTATTCAATTATATTTCTCCCTTTATTTATATCATTTTGTTCATCTTCACATTTATTTATTTCAGCATTTTAAAATGTACAAAACTTGACAACATTAGGATAAATTTTAAAAATTTTACATTATTTTAATTGTATTTACCAACAAAGCGTACAAGATGGTAAGCGTTGATGTCCCTAATTTTCGAGAATGGTATCTTTTCTTAAGGCGTAAAAAAAAAAAAAAAATGGGTAATTATGTGCGATCTTATTTACTTGCCTCACCACGATCTAGAGTAAAGTCAGACACAAGGTCAGTTTCTACTGAGTAGAAAATTCAACTCACAAAAAGGGGAACGCTGGTTTAGGACAAAATTTCATTAACAATCCCACAGAGATTTCTCAGAATACAGAAAAGATAACGCGTATCAGAACAGATGCCACACTTTAAATTTTTCATGTGAAAAATTATATAAGATAGAATTCAAATTTAAAAGATAGAATTTTTTTTAAAAAAAGAATTTCATGGATAAGGACTGTTGCGTGTCTATAATAATAACAATAAGTGCACAGTTTGATGTCAGTATGGGAACTGTGCACACAATTATTTGTGAGATACGGAAAAATTGAGTGAAGTTTGTCCCAAGGATGTTCAGAGAAGATCAGAAAAAAGCTGTTGTCATGACAGCAAGATGGACATCAAAACAGTTCCTCACCCTCCCTATAGTCCAAACCTTGCTCCCTGTGACTTTTTGTTATTCCATAAGCCAAAGAAAACCTTAGAAGCAATTGAGGAAATGAAGTGTCTGTGACGAGGGTGATTGAGACGCTCATACATGAAGACTTCCATGTTGCCTATCAGAAGTTGTTGGAACGGTCCAACAAGTGCATCTCAGCCGAGGGAGATTACTTCGAAGGACACTAATATTTTCATATGTGTACTACCAATAAAAAGTCTGGAAACTTATTGAAGGCACCTTTTAAATGTTTCGTTCGAAGCGTGTTGTTATTTGCTTCGCACTAACCATTGTAAACAGAAAAAAACGAGACTCAATGGAATCGCTTTCTCTTTAAGCCGGCTACAGCACAAAGCAGTGGATTATGGAGCATTTTTGTACGGTTTGCAAGTCCTTCCCTCTTATTAGCCAGGATATGAGAGATCAACTGACTGCCACATGACGTATCATTAGGTGCCTTGGTTTATTGCGACGGTGTTAAAAGAGCAGAATCTATTATTTTAAATGTCTTTTTTGACCGTCGGGTCAGTCGAGATAAGACAAGTCACAATCGTGTTGAAAGCTAGAGATGTCCGGATACGAAATCTTATACCAATTCAAGGCCAACACAAATTTTACGACGAAGAAAATCTTAATAAATCTTAATATTTGTATAAAAGGAAGTTTATTTAAAATGTGGTTTCATTGTAAAAAGTTCCGGCCCAATTACGCTGGTTCTCTAAAGTAACTGCAGCAGAAACAGATATGCACATATGTAGTCAATAATGTTTGTATGCATAAACATACTAGAATTACGTTCTGTTTGTCATTGAGCACGTTTTGATAAACACTGGAGTTTCAATGGCTTTACATCTAGAAAACTACAACGATACAACCCCCTCTCTCTTTCTCTCTCCTTTCCATTCTTTCTCTCTCTCTCTCTCTCTCTCTCTCTCTATATATATATATATATATATATATATATATATATATATATATATATATATATAAACTGTACATTTTATTTTTTTTATGTACTAATGCAAAGTATCTGATGATTCGTTTGGTTTATGCCATTCAATGAAACACGTGTAAGACACAGCAAGTTAAACAATATGAATGTGAATTAAGTGTATATTCATGTGAGTTTGTAATGTTTAATAAAGCTACATATGCTCTGAAAGTGTAAATCCATTTTCATTGAGCTTAATAAACCATTGCAATTTTAAGCTAG
Source organism: Euprymna scolopes (assembly GCF_053919585.1). Taxonomy (NCBI): domain Eukaryota; kingdom Metazoa; phylum Mollusca; class Cephalopoda; order Sepiida; family Sepiolidae; genus Euprymna; species Euprymna scolopes. Next base: position 139,109,116 of record NC_136488.1, read on the forward strand.
CCTTATTAAGTATATACATTGTAAACGTATATTTGTTTTAAGTAAGCGCGCATATATGTGTATGTAGCCTCATAGGAGATGTCCTTTTCTCTTCCCTGCAACCTCTATCTCACAGAAGAGATGTTGCGAGCTTGTCCCTGATTTATCGTTATTTTCATGGCAAGTGCTCGACTGAGCTTCAATCTATGGTCCACCCTCCTCGCCAAACTTTCACAAGAAACACTCGTCTAGCTGAAAATACTATCAATAATTACCCTACTCTTTATCTGTGCCTAAACCTAAACGTAGATTCCATGAACAAAGCTTCTTTCTTAGAAGTGCACACCTATAGAATTGTCTTCCGCTTTCCTGCTTTCCAGCTGACTACAATATGGTTGTCTTCAAGTCTAACGTAAACAAGTTCTTGATGAGCCGTTCCCCTTAAGTTGACAAATTTACTGAATTTCCATTACTGACAATTACTATATTATTCAATTGACTACTCTACACTCTTAACCCTTATCCTCGAGTGGTCTCTGGCCTTGATAAATGGTTATACCTATGTAAAAAAAAGAAGCAATGTGTGTATGTATGTGTGTGTTTATAATGATAAAAACTGTAAAGTTACATGCGAGGGACCCGGGCTTCTTTTGTGTAGCTTAATTGCCATAAATATATGTTCATACTTTAATACTACGCTCTACGCATGTACTGAGTATTCCGGAAGTAAATACTGAAAACCAATACACAGTATATTACATTACCTTCTGATATTATACGTGTATACATGAAATTATAAAGATACTAGCAGGTCGCCCGGCGTTGCGCGGTCGTAAAATACGCATACATATTATATTTTAGTTAATGTAGAATTCTTATTTCTTATAGACAGAAATACCGTAGGTATTAAACGTAACAGTAATTTCCTTAAAAACTATAAGTAAAAAAAAAAGGAAAGAAACTGAGATATATGTATGCGAGTGTTATGTTTTTTTTTAAACAGTTCATTTCTAGTAAAAAAAAAAGTACTTGAGATGAAATCGAAATTAAACCCCAAAGACAAAGAGCCAGATACAATAACCATTAGACCAGCTTACCACGATCTTTAAAAAAGTGTTTTCAAACCTCATGAAACAGTTGACAGAACAGATAAAAATACGATGACCTTCAAGTACCAATTTTTCAATGTTGACTCATTAGCAGCCCCTTTTTCCAGATAAAAACCGATTAAAAGGTTTTCCACGTGTCTGAATACGCTGTATACAAAATTTCAAGTTTGTAGAGAAAAAAAATCGTTGATTATATAGGCTGAGAAGTGTCCTCACACACATACATTCTCACTTTTATACATATACAAGCAGGCCGGCCAGCATTGCCCGGTGGTAAAATACGCTTAAATATGATATTTTGAATAATGCAGATTTCGTATTTATTATTATATTATATTGGACCCAATATATAGTAATGATTTAAAAAGTTAAAAAGAAAAAGAAAAAAAAGTGCGCCATCATCGAGAATCGAAACCAAAACGTTTAGCTTACGATTTACTTATGATTTACTTTTTCCTTTGACGTTAATGCCTGAGCTATGAAGACATGTTTACTGCAGAGCTAAAAATTAAAACATGAACCAATAACTATTACGTTACGCATGCATATTCGTAATGCCCTCGTTCGACCATCACCTAGCTAATTCCATTTTTTAAAATTATTTTCGCACTTTTGTACCGGTTTTCCCCGGCGAAATACCAAATATAAAGTTTTGCATGGGTTTGAATACCCTATATATCAAGTTTCATGTCTGTAGACCAAAAAACTGACAGAGGAATTAAGTAGGCAAATTTTTTAAACAAATATATATACGCCTACATAAATATATTTAAAAAGGTTTGTTTTTACTATAAGCTTTTTACGCAAATATTACACGGGAAACATCGGCTGACCTACCAGTATATATATATATATATATATATATATATATATATATATATATATATATATATATAGTAATGCTACTGCTGGTTTTATGTTATTAAACTGGGCTAGTTATCGGGAGATTCAATAATACGAATGCGAATTAAACAACGGGAGGATCAAGGAATGAGATTTGGGATTAAATTTAAAATATAAACTAAAATGGGCACTTGGTGTTGCCCGGTATTAATGACGATCTCTGCGTCATTTTTCTCACCGCCCTGATTTCTATATTACCATTTTCATATGGTTCTTTTCTGTCTGTATTCAGGTCATTTATTAACTCACCGTTATCTTATTCTTAAACCGCTTCTACTATTCTCTTCTTGGCCCGTTCTTTTATTTTATTATTATTATTATTATTATTATTCTCTAACCCTCGCATCATCTAAAACATTCAAGATAAAAACAACCAAGCAAGATTCTAATAGTTATAGCATCATTTGTAAATTTACTCGCGTTTTGTCAGTATCTCGCGAATGCAATTAAAATGGTTGGTCGAGTGATTAGTTATGTTACTCCAATGCAAGCAAATGTTATTGCAATAATATTTAGAATTTAGTAAAACCAACTCGCAGTTATTAAGTGATCCATGAGCCTTTCGGTATTAAGACAAGTCTATGGGCGGACAATATCGATAGTTACCGGAAATAGCATTTATTATGAAAATCATACTTCCGTTATTCATTATAAAGAACTATAATAGCATAGAATCTTGTACGTTTCTCTAGCTCTCCCGATAACTAACCCAGTTTAATAACATAAAACCAGCAGTAGCTTTACCATATATATATATATATATATATATATATATATATATATATATATATATATATATATATATATTAATCTTTTTTAAAACTTTTTTCTCATTAACATTTTATTACGCTGTTCCTCAACTTCTGATGCCTTTTTTATGCTGCTGTTGTTGTTGTTGTTGTTGTTGTTATTGTTGTTGTTAGTGTTATTGTTGTTGCTATTGTTGTTATTGCTATTAGTGTTGTTGTTATTGTCGTTATTGTTGTTGTTATTGTTGTTATTGTTGTTATTGTTATTGTTGTTGCTGTCATTGTTGTTATCATTGTTGTTGTGATTGTTATTGTTGTGATTGTTGTTGCTACTGTTGTCATTGTTGTTGTCGTTGCTAATGCTGCCGTTGTTATTGCTGTCGTTGTTAGTGTTGTCATTGTTCTTGCTACTGTCGTTGTTATTGTTGTCATTGTTAGTGTTGTCATTGTTCTTGCTACTGTCGTTGTTATTGTTGTCATTGTTAGTGTTGTCATTTTTCTTGCTATTGTCGTTGTTATTGTTGTCATTGTTAGTGTTGTCATTGTTCTTGCTACTGTCGTTGTTATTGTTGTCATTGTTCTTGCTATTGTCGTTGTTATTGCTGCCGTTGTTATTGCTATAAGTGATTAATTTTTGAGTATTACGCTTAAAGTGTGTATTTGAAATATTAATGACTGCTGTATTAGTGTCGTGTAATATCAGGTAATATCATTATGTTGGCAAATAAACGTAATACAATCGAAAATTATTGAAAATTTCTATTATTGTCATTATTCTTTTATATACTAACTCGTGTCCACGGTGTTTCCTACGAACCGCATTGATATAGCCTTTAAGCAACATTCACACTCCAATATCTTTCTAGTTAGAATTCGTTCTAGAAAGATACCGGGTACTTACGGGACGAACCACGTGAACATTGCTAACATTTTTATCTGTTTCTGTGAAACGGACTGGATTCGAATTTAGCGAACGCGAGTTGTTACTGCGTGTCGTTAGCAACTTAGACACCGTCGCATAACCCACAGCGATCGTACTTTATGCTTGTCTGATCTGCATGAGGTCTTACTCGTTGTTACTAGCTATTTGCTACACGCATAACTTGCATGTTTTACTCTTATATATATATATAAAATACCATGAACAAGAAGTAAGAGAAAGATTTAGAAAAAATAAATAAAAAGAAATTACGGGTGAATATGTATAGAAGCAACATTACGTCCTTACTTGCCGCATACACAGGCAAAGATAACCAGAGGACGACGGATTCTGATGTTGACTCTTGAATTCTCAGTGGAAACGTGTTAGTTGAATACCCCTTACACTACGACGTTGCCAATGCTAAAACTATGGGGCAGAAGATTTGGACATCCTTGCAAAGTTTTTTTGCAAAGTTGAGATATAGGTAAAATATTTTTGCTTGTTTTCTTTTCCTTATAAGGGAAATGGTTTCTATAATGTTTTGTTGTTAAAGTGTTTTTTTATTCAATAAGTCTGACGAAAGGCTGTTTTTTGTGAAAAATTTCAAACGACATAATGTTTGAATTTGTCCGAATAGTCTTGAAACAATTGTAACTAACGATGAAATACACTATTTGTTGCTATCAAACCATTCCTTGATGTCTTGGTTTTTGTTAAAACAATATATATATATATATATATATATATATATATATATATATATATATATATATATATATATATATATATATATATATATAAGCTTCCTTAAGTCATGACAGACTAGGGATATCCACTATAAGGGTGCCTGAGCGTGAAATTTTTGTGGCAAGAGTTGCGCAACCCCAACCACACATCTCCTGAGTCGACATTATTAAATACCAATGGCAAGTGGAGGTTCAGGACAAACAGAAACAATGCCGAGATAAGCGGAAAGCACATATAGCGTTTAGAATTCCCAAATAGTCACCCATCTGGTACTAGCTAGGCTCAACGTCGCTTAACTTCGGTGATCTGATGAGAACCAGTGTGTCAACGTGATTATGCTGTGTATATATGTTGCATAGGGGTAGATATTAAGGAGAATGACGGGGACATATATAACAATGGCGAAGGAGCGATGACATTTATACAGTTCTGGGGTTCTTATACCATATATTAGCGAGGAGAGAGGGTGATAGATGCACAGTTCTTATATTTCTTATAATACATATAGAGAGGAGGAGAGATACATATAGAGAGGAGGAGGAGAGATACATATAGAGAGGAGGAGAGATACATATTCTTCGAAGAGTTACACAATGTTAATAATAAGATGTTTAACACATTACCTTTTGGGGGTTTTGAATGATGACACATGACAACAATTTTACAAAAACACAAAGGTCCTGGATATGACCTTAAACTATATCCGATGGTGAGGCCCCAGCTTGCGGGCCTTGGGGAGTGTGGAGCCACCCTTTAATTGCCATTGCTCCCAGATTGGTAGTACCTGTTAGGGTCCCAACTATGGGTTAAATAGAATCCGACTAAAAAAAATATATATACTCCATTAAAAATCGTTCCTCCAAATAACTAGATTCGGCGTTAAATAACCTGAAAAAGGTTGATATGCCGTAAAACAAAAACAACCAACCAACCAACAAAAATACAAAGATGATACTTTATTCATTGGCCCGGTCGAATGCTGATGACGCCAGGAATTCAAATTTGGGATCTACATGGTTTACTGTTCTTTCCTTCGCTTCCAAAGGACTCTGACTCCACCTTTCTCTCTCTCCCCCTCTCTCTCTCTATTTCTGACTGACTAGCCGACTCAACTGTTCTGCCTCAACTGCCCTGATCTGACTAACTCTAGCTCCTATATTGAGAATCCCGCTTTTGTTATGACATCAGAAGTGTGTTTCCAAAACGTGACCAATTCACGTGGCTACGCACACGTTTTTCCTAACACACTTTTGACAACAAAGAATTCTCAACTAACCTATTTTTTTAATGTATTTTTAATTTGTATTGTTCATTCTTTTTAGCTGACATTTTTAATATTCAGTTTTATAAAAGAATGAACATTCAATTCGTTTTCCAATATAAACAATATCTAACTATTTATAATAGAATTTAACAATAGACCTTTTTAATATTCCGATTTCTAACATTCTATTTCTTAACCTTGCTTACAAGGTTCGAGTCTTGGTTTATCCTAATCTCATTTTCACTTATCTAATGTTCTTCTTATTTACATGGAAAGGGACAACCTTTTTCCTGTAACATATATATATATATATATATATATATGGCTGAAAATGCGAAGCTCGTTGTTTGTTTGTTTACGAACAGGCGATTTGAGCACTATAAAAGTGGTGGCGGGTGTCTATTCAAATAGACATTCCGACGAGTTATTTACGGGCGTCAATTCCATGGTCGAGTGGGAGAACCGCCGACTATCAACAGAACGGATCAATCCTTGAGAGAGATGCTAGTCTAGCGGCACTGATGAGTTGTGATACAACGAAACAGGACTGTATGTCGATGACTAAAAATATATATATATATATATATATACATATATATATATGACTGTCGTATTCAATCAAACGTGCTTGAATAATGACTTGCTGCCAAAATTGTGTGTGTGTGTGTGTGTGTGTGTGTGTGTGTGTGTGTGTGTGTGTGTGTGTGTGTGCCTTGACTTCATTTATTTAAATGCACTTTTTATATTCAAGGGCTATACTCCTATTGTTACTGCTTGGACTAATGTTCAGGAGATATAGATAAACATTTTTATGGAAAACCTTCCAGACAAAGCATGAAGTCACTTAATATGTAAAAGCAAAAACAAACAAACAAACAAACACCACATCAAGTTAAAAGTAACTAACCTACGATAACTATGGATAGATTTCAACCCAGAAAACAGCGTTTATGGAGTATAAGGACTAAAAGCGAAAGTAAACCCACGGCCACTTTCCTACTCTCCATTTTAGGTTAGTGGTGCCATGACAACCAGATTTTCGTAAATACATGTGCGCAGGATAAATATACGCAATCACGAGCAGAAACCGAAAAGTTATGTGTCGGCAAAAATTGAACTAGTCGCTGCCAAGTGGTTTGAAATAAATGGTAGTTCATCACCACAAAACGGTTGTTGCTTTGATTTACTGTTTTCTTTAAAGACATGTGCCCGGCTGATGATTCATAAATAATGCCTGGAGATGAGAGTGGGAAATGCTCGCCAACCTACGCCACGGCACTGGGGGGAGAAGGAACCAATTACCATTGCCAGCTAAAAGAAATGCAATAAAAGCCAATACGCAGAGTATTTTGACATGTTCTTTTTATTAAAGTGTTATTTCAACTCAGCTAACGCGAACTGTTCCAGCGACATTGCAAAGAACTCGTGTCTGGTGTAATCATTGTTATGGGATGCGGCATTGATCTTATTTGAAGTCTTAACATTTTTCGTTAAATTGTGCTTTCCTTCACCCCCTCGGTCTTCTGCCGCATGTCATTTTATTGCTCTGGCTTAATGTAACGCTGTAACGTTTGTTAACCGTGTTGTTACATTTTTAACGGGCCCAACACGTTGTAAACTCCGTCGTAAAGAAACAAACTCGACTCACCTCTTTTTTAAGAAACAAAACTTTATACCTCATATTTATAACGACGTATTTAAAAAAAAAAATATTTTAACAGTTCGTTTCTCCTTCTCCGCGTATGACTTTTCATCCTTGCCGTGAATTCACTAACGTGTCTCGAACATGTGCTGCTCTCGTCACGGTTCGAACATCTGCTTGCTTCGCCGAACATCTGTCTCCTTTTGTATCTGCCGTGACGCCACTTCGCGCAGCCGGCTTGGCCATTTGCATATATGTTTATACGGCTGCTGTAGCATCACCCAGCGTCATCGGCTCTGTTACATTAATATGATGATGGTGATGGTGTGGTTGTGGTGGTGGTCATCTAAACTCTTTTTGAAAGGATGAAGGAGTAAATTCCGAATCATTCGCTTTGCTCTTGGGGATATTAGTGGCGGCTAGTCAGGGATTGTATGTTTAGCCAAATCGTTGTAAATTGCCAATACGTAACAATACGTCTTTTATACATAAGAGAATACATGAGAGAGAGAGAGAGAGAGAGAGAGAGAGAGAGAGAGAGAGAGAGAGAGAGAGAGAGAGAGAGAATGAGAGAGAGAGAGAGGGGGGAGCAAAAGAGAATAAGAGAGCGAGAAAACGAGAGTAAGAGAACGAGATAGAGATAGAGAGAAAAGATGAGGAAGAGAATAGAAGGAAAAAAAAGGAAGGGGAAAGAAACAAAGATATATATATATAACATTTTCACTTTCCGATTGGTGTATAAAACATTACACACCTGTGTATTTCGTCGTCGCCGTCGTCGTCGTCGTTGTGAACCCAGGTTATTTTGATTGGCTGATAAACCCACTCGTACGCTGTTGTTTATTGAACAATCCATTAAAAGAAAGGGACAATCACCTGAGACACAAGAGAACACAAAAGAATGAGACAGACATATAGATTTTTTTTACAAAAGAGTCACCACTTATCAAAGCCTGGAAGCTACTCGAGGATAAGGGTTAATGAGTATACAGTAGTCAATGGGACAATATCGTGGTAATCGTTAGCAGTGGAAATTTGGTAAATTGGATTACTTAAGAGGACGGCTCATTAAGAAATTGTTTATGTTGGACTTGAAGATAACGATATTGTAGTTAGTTGGAAAGAAAGAAAACGGAAGAGAGTTCCATAGACGTGCGATTCTAAGAAAGAAGCTTTGTTCATGGAATCTACGTTTAGGTTTAGGAACAGATAAAGAGTGGGAGAAATTATTGATAGTGGTTGCAGCTAGACGAGTGTTTTTCGTGAAAGTCAGGATGGGGGGCATAGATTGGAGCTCAGACAAGCACTTGCCATGAAAATAACGATAAAGCAAAGACAGGCTCGCAGCGTCTCTTTTGTGAGAAAGAAGTTGCAGGGAAGAGAAGGCACCCACGCTAGGCTACGAAATCTATTTCAAATTCTGTCAAGGAAGGATAAGTCCTTTTTAGCAGCTCCTGCCTAGATGTGGCAGCAGTATTCCATCTTTGGATGTACTTGGCTCTTTCTTATACATGTAGAGAATTGCATCTGATTGGGTAGATGGATAGATAGATGAATACTTCGTCTCACTACACCCAGCCACTCTGAGAAACAGTACCTGGACAAGTTTCTTCTACTTGAAATTAGATCAATTAGACAGATAGGAAATCCGCGATCAGAAACCACGTTGTTTAATCCAGTTCTGCTGGGGTCACTTCTGACCTTTAAAGTGTCACATAAAACCCTTCTTTCTGTGACACAATGACATAGCTCCGATTTGGGGGGGGGGGCTGGGAGCTTCTAAATCTAATCAACCTTGTGCCTAACTTGTTCTGTACTTATGATGAAGTGTAATCGTGTCATGCAAGTGCTTTGTGATTTTGAAAATGTTAGAACCTATCAACTAGGTTTGACTGACAAGTGTTTATGAACTTTTGGCAGGGTCAAAATCATTCGAGAAAGGTCAGGCTTGCATGCGGATAGCTGAATTTGCAAAAACACAAAACATTGCATTAAAACGCATTTGTCTGTCTGTCGGTCTCTCTCTCTCTCTCTCTCTCTCTCTCTCTCTCTCTCTTTCAATGAAGAGAGAATTGAATATGATTGTATCGTTTTTAACCAGTTGAGTCTTACATTTCGTACGCGACAGAGGAGATAGCAGTTTTGTTCGCACGCATATGTCGACAACTAAATATGCCTCCCCCCATTGTTAATGTTATATAAATTATATTTTTATAAAAAATTGCATTTGTTCGCTATTTTTGTACACGCGTTCAATTGCAACATGCGGTTCCTGTCATTTAATGTCGACGATGGAAATACTGCCTGTAACGACGCAATGAAAACTCAAGAAGCGACCCATGTCAGCCGGTTATAGCCGGCGACATATCCACCCGTTGATGCTTCCATGCGCCTAACGTTTGATATCTCAACCAAGTAACTCTCCCCGGAAACGATAGTGTCACACACACACGGCCATTGTTACGTAACTGAAATTGTTTGTAAGAGACTCTTTCAATGACTATTTAAAAGAGATTACATTTTAACACGTGCGTCTCGTTTCGCTTCTAACACAAAAAGGTAATAAAAAGACTGCTGAATACTCATGATTGAAAATTCATAGACAAGTCGACCATGGATTTAAAGTTTATATCTATTAAATCTGATTAGATTACCGAAAGGATTTGGAATTCTATTAACGATTACGTGGATGGAATTTAATAGGTTACCCTGTATAAGCGCAGATTTTTCGGTGCAACTTTACTATAGTGTGTCTTAGAAAAAGTGCATTTCAGAGACAAAACATTATTACATACGTACATTCCATGCCGAAATTAGTACAAATTCCAAAACTTTCGAAAAATGGTCCCGTAGAAAAATAATTATAAGTAAAAACAGAATTTCTCAAAGTTGCAATTTCATTGTAAATTAACCCTTAATTAACGCTTAAAATAAGGAGGAGATAACTGCTTTCAAGTCGGTCATCTTTCTTAATCTTATTAATAATACACGCTTTTTTTTACCGAAAATTAGCTCATGACACGTAAGTACGTAATAATGTTTTCCCCTGAAATACCTTTGTTCGAAAATACACGATTGGATTGAACGACACACTATAGTAAAGTTGCACTGATTTTTCAATATAAGTATCAATAAATAATTATACCATTTAAAAGAAGCTTAAAATAAACTAATGATAATTTTAAAAAACATTTTTCAGCAAACAAAAATAATGAAAACGCTTGACTAAAATCGTGTTTACATTACCGACGCCTTAAAACAACGTTCCTATATAGTAATCATTTTAAAGACGTAAAAATATCCGTGTTTAAAAAGTCTAGTAAAAATGTAATGAAATTTTCGATGCTTATTCATTTTTAAATTCATTTATTCATTTATTTAAAAAGCAGTTTTTGTTAAAAAAAATTTTAAGATGCCACTCCCCATATTTACGAAAATGAAACAAAATAAATTTAGGTGGAACAAAATTCTAAACAAAATTGTCTATATACAAACAACTAATTCTTATTTAATTTACCTTAGGGTTGTACATAAAAAATGGATTTAATTAATTGATTAATTTATTAAACTTTTAGGTGAAAGTACGTAATATTTAAGAAAGTCCACCACCTATACATGTCAAGAATGGCTTTCTAAATTATTTGCTTTACAATTAGCCACAGCCACTTTACATTGTCTCCCGGTAGCTATTTTCTGTTCACTTCTTTTTTGGTCCCCCGACAAACTTGTCTGTTCGTCCGTTCACACTTTTCTCAATAACTACGCCTTGGAATTTTTTAAAAATTTTGCACAAACATTGAACATGATATGAGTAAAAATGTAACCGAGCGGATTTTCAGAGAAAACTCGGGTTGCCCCCCCCTAAGGGTGCCTTTCGGATAAAAGTGGCTAAAATTGACACTTATTAAAAAAAGAAATTGATGCCTTGGATTTTTATAAAACTTTTGGAAAAGTTGTAACTAATTGATATCTATATAATTTTGTTTGTCTATACTTCCCGATAACTCTTGGGTGTGCCCCAGGGGCTCTTTTAGGGCTAATAAAACACTCCATTTTTGGGACTATTTTACCATATTTGTCCAAAATTGTCTGTGTATGTCTATTTAGCAGTTTTGCATGGTACTGAACTCAAGTTTAAATATGTAAAGGTCTTGGGGACTTGTGGGGCTAAATAGGAGAGGGGGCAAATGATTGACTTAGTCATTTTTTTTTCGCATGATGTAGAACTCAAATGCACACATGTTAAGGCCTAAAACTGCACAGTTTGTTCATTTTCACCAGGATTTGACATCCCCTGGGGACTTTTAGGACTAAATGGGTGGGGTGTAAATGCTGAACTTAGTCATTTTTGTATGCTTCGTTCATGTGTGCACTCATGGAGGACCATGCATGCTTCACTTGTTTTCTTTAGTTTACTGACCGTATTAAAATAACGTTTTTATTTAGAAAAATTATTATTGATGCATAGAGAATAAAAGTGTTCGCTGCCATCTTTGTTGAAATACGTATTTGAGAAAGGCATTTTGAGCGGAATAAATGTAGTAATTTGCATACGGAAAAATTTGTACTAGTAGTTTCACGAAGCAGAGTGTAAGAAATGCTGCATGTGTTTATTGTAAAAGATTTTCTAGGCAGTGTTCGTTTGTTTTCCTATTGGAACTGTAGAGATGGGAGAAAAGGAAAGATTACTTTATTATATAGATACCTTTTTTCAAAAAAGTGATTTAAAAAAACATATTAAACATAGACGTGGGGGCTTTAATAACTATTCTCTGCTTTCACGTAACAATTTAATAAATAAATTATAGATTTGGGAAACTGAAAGATCAAAATTATATTACGGACGAAGTTTAATATCAGGAACGGAATCTGACACTGTTTGCTACGAACTTTGAGTCGGACGTTCTTCTGGTTTGCTGATTTCTTGCAGATTTTCTGTAGAGAATCATTCGCAATTTTTAAGTCTCTAATTTCTCAAGACACAATCCAATTACCTCAGAGATATAATCCGGGTGGACTTTATTTAGGTACATTTATATATATATGAAACCTTTCTCCGTATTTTGATTAATTTCTTTTTTGCATTCATGGCAGGAGCTATCGCTAGAAAATACTTATGTTAATAAGTGAATTAAAAAAAAGACACGAAACGTAATATCTTGTAGTTTCCTCGCATCTGCATCATTCTGCTACACTTCAAAATTTATGGTTATAACAGCAAAGAGCAAAGAAGTTTTTTTTTGTGTTGTTTTTGCTTTTGTCACCTTCAACTGAAAACTTTCAAAATGAAAAAAATAAAATAAAAATGGGAAATTATTCACATAGGAAAGGCGGCTAGATAAAGTATAAGGTTGACTCCAAAAATGCCACTAATAATAATAATAATAATAATAATAATAATAATAATAATAATAATAATTCTGATTTCGTTTATCAACTTCTCCATGGAAAGGAATGGAATTCATTTCCAGAGGATTTCCCTAAATTCCCAGCTCCAAACCAGGAGCTTCAAAGATCAACGGTTTTTCTAAGGAATGTTGGTGGTACCTACAATAGCAGAAGTCTGAAGGCCGCCTAAAACATTGGGGGTTCGTAGTTTTTTTCAATTGTCCTTCCGAACGACTTGATAATAATAATAATAATAATAATAATAATAATAATAATAATAATAATAATAACAATACTATTAATGATAATAACAATAATATTAATAATAATATTATTATTATTAATAATAATAATAATAATAATAACAATACTATTAATGATAATAACAATAATATTAATAATAATATTATTATTATTAATAATAATAACAGTAATAATAATAATAATAATAATAATAATAATAATAACAATAATAATAACAATAATAACGATAATAATAACAATAATAACGATAATAATAACAATAATAATGATAATAATAATAATAATAATAGCTTAGAAAAGAGTTTTATTTTACTCTCAAAGGAGAAAATAAACCGATGGAAAGATGGCAAGATGGCTCCCTTAGATCAAACCAGTGTTACATGTGGCCATGATATCGTCACTATGTTGCAAATGCACTAGACTCAGTTTGTTTACTTTGACTCTGTTTATACGAAAGGGTAAAGTTAAATGACACTGTACTCAATACTCTAGACACAACGCGTGTGTAATTAATACAGGGATATTTACTGAGAACAAATTGATCAATACGCTAGATAGACCAGTATAGTATTGGTTAATGGCATAGGCTTAATCTATGGTGGCGCATTACCTTAAATACAACAGATGTGTGTAAATTCCAATCAGATAACCGAAGTTAAGCAACGCGGAGCCTGGCCAGTACCAGATGGGTGACCATTTGGGACTTCCAGGTGCTGTATGTGCTCACCGTTTATCTCAGCATTGTTTCCAGTCGTCCTGGATTTCTCCTTGCCACTGGACTCAAGCAATGCCGATTTAGCAAAGGTGTGATTGGGGGATTACACAACTCTTGCTACACAATAACACGCCAGCTGCCTCTACAGGGGGTATCCATTGTCTTTCGAGACTGAACGGAAACAATGTGTGCATTGAATGTTACCTAAGAGCAGTAATTTCAAAACTTACCGCTGAAATGGATTTCTCGGATTTTTTTAAAAAAATGCACTAACAAGTAATGGTAGAAAAAAGAGATACAAGTTTTTGTATGAATAAGTAACAAGCAATTTTAACCTCTTCTGTTTTGTTTTTATGGTCCCAAGCAACGCCAGGTAGCCCTGCTAGTAAGCTTTAAAGCACGCCAGAATCGGTATCTTTTAATATAGTGAGGAGTGGCCTTTTCTGTTCTATGCAACCCCTTTGCCCTAGGAAAAAACATTGCCACTTTTTCTCTACACTATCGTTATTTTCATGTGTAATACTTGCTTTTTCCAAAATTCGTTTTACATGGACAGAAAAAGAAACTAAAGACGACTGAGAGTTTCTAATGTTTATTTTTGGCGAGAAATAATTAACACCCAAAGGTAGACTAATACTTTCGTAATTAATTAACTGTCTTGTTAAGCATGAATAGGTTTGCACAGCAAACAGAAATCTTAGCGATGGTTTTCGCTCTTAGCAATCATCAAAGTTTTCCTTTCAGCGATTACAACATGATTGGTCGATCTCTCTCGCGCATGTCCGTAGAGAGACTGATTTGGAAATTCTCGTTTCTCTAAAACCCTGGCATCCATGTTGCTGATGTCTCTTTGTTTGGCTCTTTGACCTCTTTAACTTTACATAGTACCTTTTCTTGTCTCTTTCGTGGGAACTCGTTTATTTCCCAAAACTTCGTGTCACTTCCATTTTGTACTTTGTTTGACTCTCGTCAAGATTAACACTAGCTGATGTATTCGCTATCCGACATAGGGTTATCCATTGTATAACACATGGAAGTTCTTTCTACAATTGCTCTAAATAATTTCTTTCTTTCTTTGCGTACAAAAAAAAAAAAAAACGCAATTTTCATGAACAGTTTCTTTTCAAGAACTTCCTACTCAACTTCAATGTAAACAAATATGTGTGATCTGTTCCCATAAATAGTCAAATATCTGTTCATCTCAATCATCGCTCATCATTTAGCTGACTATTTCTTTAAATCTTAGGCCCTGGATATGACCTTAAACTATATCCGATGGTAAGGCCCCAGTTTGCGGGATTTGGGAAGTGTGGAGCCACCTTTTAATTGCCATTGCTCACAGGTCCACTCTAATTCGGAGTGGTAATACCTGTTAGGGTCCCAACTATGGGTTCTCGTATATTCTATTAAAACATTTTTCTTCAAAATCACTGGATTCGGCATTAAATAACCTGAAAAGGATTGATATGCCGTAAAACGAAAACAACCAACCAACCTAAAATCTTATCCTTATTAGTATATAAAAAAGCAGTGTTCCTATTTATAATGCCTACCCACAGGACAGAGTTAGACACCAGGGTCGTTTTTTTAAGGTGGAGAAAAGGAACAAAAATAAAAATTGTCTCAGTCGTGAAGGATTTCTCCTCCACTGATAGAGAACAAGAAATTGAAGTGCAGCATCTGAAGAACAGATACTACACTTTGAGGCATTTATTTGCTCCCCCACTGAGCAAATTAGGCACAAGGCCGATTTTTAAAGTGAGGAGTGAAGGAGAAATGGGGACCAACTCCCCGGGGAGTAGAGGAGTAGGGGAGCTGGATAGTGACAATTGGTATGAAGGGTTGCCCCTACATTGACCAAGGTCTTATCTGTGGCGTCGCCCCCACATAGGGTCTTTGCTTGCAGTATCTGCCGGAACAGATGGTATTTATTTGCTCCCCCACCGAGCAAATTAGGCACAAGGCCGATTTTTAATGTGAGGAGTGAAGGGATGGGGAAGGGGAAAAGGGGACCAGCTCCCGAGAGGTGGGAAATGGGAGCTGGTTAAAGGTCAGGCATGTGGGGTTGCCCCCACATCTGGTCTTTGCTAGTCATAGCTAGTCATAGCTTGCAGCATCTGCCGGAACAGATGGTATTTATTTGCTCCCCCACCGAGCAAATTAGGCACAAGGCCGATTTTTAATGTGAGGAGTGAAGGGAGGGGGAAGGGAAAAAGGGGACCAGCTCCCGAGAGTTGGGAAATGGGAACTGGTTAAAGGTCAGGCATGTGGGGTTGCCCCCACATCTGGTCTTTGCTAGTCATAGCTAGTCATAGCTTGCAGCATCTGCCGGAACAGATGGTATTTATTTGCTCCCCCACCGAGCAAATTAGGCACAAGGCCGATTTTTAATGTGAGGAGTGAAGGGAGGGGGAAGGGAAAAAGGGGACCAGCTCCCGAGAGGTGGGAAATGGGAACTGGTTAAAGGTCAGGCATGTGGGGTTGCCCCCACATCTGGTCTTTGCTAGTCATAGCTAGTCATAGCTTTCAGTATCTGCCGGAACAGATGGTATTTATTTGCTCCCCCACCGAGCAAATTAGGCACAAGGCCGATTTTTAATGTGAGGAGTGAAGGGAGGGAGAAGGGGAAAAGGGGACCAGCTCCCGAGAGGTTGGAAATGGGAGCTGGTTAAAGGTCAGGCATGTGGGGTTGCCCCCACATCTGGTCTTTGCTAGTCATAGCTAGTCATAGCTTGCAGTATCTGCCGGAACAGATGGTATTTATTTGCTCCCCCACTGAGCAAATTAGGCACAAGGCCGTTTTTAATGTGAGGTAAAAACCAGCTCCCCTAAAAGTAGGCAAAAAGGGGGCACTCTGGTTACCAAAAATAATAATTGTCCCAGTATAGAGGGTTTCCCCTCCATTGACTGGTACAAATTATCTTAAGTGCAGCATCTGCCGGAACAGATGGTATTTATTTGCTCCCCCACTGAGCAAATTAGGCACAAGGCCGTTTTTAATGTGAGGTAAAAACCAGCTCCCCTAAAAGTAGGCAAAAAGGGGGCACTCTGGTTACCAAAAATAATAATTGTCCCAGTATAGAGGGTTTCCCCTCCATTGACTAGTACAAATTATCTTAAGTGCAGCATCTGCGGAACAGATACTACACTTTGATCTTGACCAAAAGGCTAATGAATTAATATTGCAAAATGTAGAATGTTTTTTTTATACAATTTTTACCTCAAACAAGATATTACAAAATATAGAATGTAAGTTTAATACTTTCTCCTTCGTCTCCTCATCTCTATCTCTCTTTCTTTCTTTCTTTCTCTCACCTTCTTTCTCTTTTTCTTTCTCCCCCCTCTCTCTCTGTAAGAGGTAAAATAATAAAGTCGTTGCTGCTACAGGGAAATAATCACTTGAGACACCAAAATTTCTTGTAGTATAATCGAGGATTAATTAGTGTCCTACACATGGATTATTCAGGCAACCCGTTCCACTCTACAGCTTAAAAAAAAGAGTTTTAGTTTACTTTTAAAGGAGAAAATAACCCCAGGAAAAGAAGGCATCCTTAGACCGAACAGGTTCTACATATTGATCCCAGCCAAAAGGCTGTGGTCATGGTATCCTAACCACGTTGTACATTCACTAGAATCAGTTTGTTTACCTGCTTCGTCACGAAAGGGCAAAGTTAGACACAAGGTCAGTTTTTAATGAGGCTACCACCGGTAAAGAGGGGCACTATTAATTGAAATAAAAAGCAAAATTATCGACATTCCCTCGCAAATCGCACGCAACGACAGGCGATAAAATTCGCTTAAGATGAACCAATATTGTATTGAAATGCTTTTTTTTCTTTTTTTTTTTTTTACATGGTGGTCACCACTTATCAAGGCCCGGAAGCCACTCAGGGATAAGGGTTATTACAAGTTAGTGTGGAGATTTGATGAAGTGTTTACTTAAGGGGGCGATGCTTATCTATATGAGAATGTATGTGTGTTTGAGGACGCTTCTCAACCTACATACTCAATGAGTTTTAATCTGCAGACTTGAAATTTGGTATATAGGACATTCAGACACGTGAAAAATTTTCAATTGTTTTCATCCGGAAAAAGGGCTACTTAGGGGTCAAAATAGAAAAATTGATATTTGGGTGTTATCGAATTTTTATCTGATTGTCAACTATTAAACGAGATTTGAAAACACTTTTTAAAGATCGTGTCAAGTTGGTCAAATAGTTATCGTCAGTGACTCTCTGTTTTTAGGTTTGGGTTTCGATCTCAGCTGCAGTATTTTTATTGTTTTTTACTTACAAGAAGTGAGCCGTTTAGAAAAAAAAACACATACTTCTTGCATACTCATACCTCAGTTTCTTTCCAATTTTCTTTTACTTCATCTTTTTAAAAGGAAGTTAACTGTTCGTTCAATACTGGACAATGCCGGGTACATCTTCTAGTGAGATAGTATAGCAAGATGAATGCACACCGTCCGTCAAGAAATGATGGCAAAAATTATGCTTCGCCATTGTTCGCACTCGTATTCATAATCGTATAAGATAGCGTCTCAATCGCTTACATAATATTATTAAGTTGAATTTGTCTTAAATCGGTGCAGGGGGGGAAGCGGTTTTGTTGGTAAAACATAACTAGTCATCTCCTGATCTAAGACAAATTACACTTAACTAATATATTCCGAAAGCATTTTTAAAAAAAATTAAAATACTCGAAAAATACTTTTTTTTATTTATTCAATTTTCACCCCAAACAAGGCACAGTGCCACTTTGAAGCAGGGGGTTACTATCAGGGACTTAATTAGCAGGGTCATTATGAAGGGAGATAAGTAGAAAGATGCTTGTTAACATTACACTTGAACTTCTGCATATCAGTGCAGTTGGGAAAGCAGAATGCCGGAAGGGAGTTCCAAAGACCATCAGTTCTGGGGAAGAAACTATTGGAATAAAAGGCTTTCTTGCACCTAGGGATCTCTACTATAAAGGGATGAGACTTAGTAACTTGTCGGGTTTGTTGGGGGTAGTTACGTCGGGGTGGTACAAGTGTTTGCAGTTCGTCAGAGCATTCACCATTAAAGTATTTGTAGAACAGGCAGAGGGATGCAACATTGTATTTAAATAGAATCAAAAAATTACTTTGGATTGATTTTATGTAATGTACATTCTGCTGCACTTAAAAAAAATCATTGGAAATTTTATATCCATATCATTAATTGCTAGATGAAAGATAATGGATAAATACTTTTCTAACTTGTATCTTATCTTTTTAAGATTCTATTTTAAAACTCTCCTTTTCTCTATTTCAGTTTGTATTTCTCCTCACACTACAACTCATTTTTGCAACACCCTCTTTGTATTATTACAGGTCTGAATATTCTCTCTGTTTCAGTTTGTATTTCTCCTCACACCACAA
This sequence comes from Euprymna scolopes, assembly GCF_053919585.1. Lineage (NCBI taxonomy): Eukaryota > Metazoa > Mollusca > Cephalopoda > Sepiida > Sepiolidae > Euprymna > Euprymna scolopes. The sequence continues at coordinate 139,128,202 of NC_136488.1, forward strand.
CTCATTTTTGCAACACCCTTTTTGTATTATTACAGGTCTGAATATTCTCTCTGTTTCAGTTTGTATTTCTCCTCACACCACAACTCATTTTTGCAACACCCTTTTTGTATTATTACAGGTCTGAATATTCTCTCTGTTTCAGTTTGTATTTCTCCTGACGCAACAACTCATTTTTTGCAACGCCCTCTTTGTAATACAGGTCTGAATAATGAGAAAATCTGAATTTTTTTTAAAGAAAAACTTTAAAATAACATTTTTAGATTAAATTTTTTAATCTTCTTCCAGAATAGGAAATCTTTAAAATTTAATAAGGAACATATTTCATATAAGTTTCATTAACAAATATTCAGTACATAACGAGAAAAATAGAGATAAAAAATTTCAAAAGGAATGTATAACTGGTTACGGTCAATAGTAGTCCTCGCCAGCGAATGTCTTTGTTATTGTTATTCTATTATGTTTATTATTTAAAACATTTTGTGTCCTGCTCTTTTGCGCAAGGACTAATATATAATTATTAAATACGTACATACACTAGTGTTTCATCTTTTCAGGATCACCAGTGGAGGGTGTCACGATTAACACCAATCGATAGATTCGAACCGGGCGACAGAAGCCATCCCTGGTTTCAATCGCAAGAACCTAATCCATTCGGCTACCGTTAACCGCTGAAATACTGTTGAATTTAACATTTACTTTTTAAATGTTTTTTAACGTCAGTCAGAGTGATCTAATCATGATATGATGATCTGTGCATAAGAGCTAAATTGATCGACTTTTAATTCAACTGAAAGTGCTCAACGATAAGAAACGAGTTTCTTAAAGGAGCTGACAATTATTCACTATAATAATTATTAAATACCTACAGACTAGTATTTCATCCTTTCGGGAACAATCAGTGCAGGGTGTCACGATTTACACCAGTCGATAGATTCGAACTCGGCAACAGAAGCCATATGGGGAAATATATTTAATTATATTTCACCTTTTGTTTGTACAGTCTTTTAATTTATGAACTTTAATGTTACTAAAGGGTATATATAAATAAATGATAAAAGTCTATATTCCAAATGTCAAGATGTTGACCATCTTACCGTTGATTTCTTTAAGTATGTTGAAATGCACAATTCTTGACGGCACCTGTTTCGTAGAAAATCTAATGAGTTTACGGGCGGAATGAATTTAAAAAAAAATGTACATAATAATTACATGAATGATTCTGCGCTACGAAACAGGTGCTGTCAAGAATTGTGCATTTCAACGTACTTAAAGAAATAAAGAGTAAGATGGTCAACATCTTGAAATTTGGAATATAGACTTTTATCATTATATATATATATATATATATATATATATATATATATATATATATATATATATATATATATATATAAAACTACAAATGACCTTGTCACGATGTATGTAATCCATTTTCCTGTTTACGGCATCCGGTTGCGCATGCACACATGACCTACGCACTGAAATATTAACGTTATTATTTCGAAATTATTATTTAAACATGTGTAGAATGGGGTTTAAAATAACTTAAACGTAATACAGAAATGAACGATGTAAAAAAAAAGCAGACAGTATTAACAAATGTTTATTTGGATAATTTAAACGCAAAAAAAAAACAAACAAACAAACAAAAGAACAATTGGGACGCCGAAGTATTAACATTATTATTTCGAAATTATTATTTTAAATGGAAAGAGTGGGGATTAAAATAACTTAAACGATGTAAAAAAAAAAAAACTGATATATCAAAATTTGAATTTAACTATAAGTATTATGGTATCTGTTCAGTGCACTATATGGGCGACCACTTACAATTCAGTAACTGTAAAAAAAATTTTTCAAAAATAATCAATTATAATAAACAGAACGACTCATAGAAATCTATCTATATTCTTTTTTCATTTTAATATACTTTCATGGAAATTTTTTTTTTTTTTTTTACACAGTGATCACCACTTATCAAGGCCCGGAAGCCACTCAGGGATAAGGGTTATTGCAAGTACATTACGTTAGTGTGGAGATTTGATGAAGTGTTTAATTAGGGGGGCGGTTTATTAGGAATTTGTTAACATTGGACTTGAAGACATCCAAGTTGTAGTCCGGAGGGAAGCAGGCAGACGGAACAGAGTTCCACAGGCGTGCAGTTCTAAGAAAGAAGCTTTGTTCATGGAATCCGCGTTTTGATTTAGGCACAGATATAGAGTGGGGGAAATTTTTCACAGTGGATTCAGCTAGACGGGTGTTTTTCGTGAAAGATTGGCGAGGGGGGACCAGGGATTGGAGTTCAGACGAGCACCTGCCATGAAAATAACGATAAAACAAGGATAGGCTCGCAACGTCTCTTCTGTGGGGGAGAGGTTGTAGGGTAGAGAAAAGGGCATCCCCCACTAAACCACGAAGTCTATTTTGTACTCTGTCAAGGCATGATAGGCTGTTTTTTGCAGCTCCTGCCCAGATATGGCAACAGTATTCTATCCTTGGACGTACTTGGCTTTTATATAGATAGAGAATTGCATCAGTAGTGAGATATTTTCTGGAGCGGTAGAAGGATCCCACCATCTTTCCAGCGACCTTGGCAACAGACTTGATGTACGTGTTCCATTTCAGATCAGGAGTAAAGGTCAAGCCCAGAAGCTTGTCAAAACATGGGGCCTCACCCAGACGAGAGCCATCCATCACAATTGATGCCAGCTGATGTTTCTGTTATGTCAAAAAAAAAAACTATTTTCTTTACGTCACAAGTGTCACGCTTATGAATTCCATAGCTAATATAACATACTGACACAACGGGTCACGGGTAGTCTAGTATATATATATATATATATATATATATATATATATATATAGTGTGTGTGTGCGCGCGTGCGTGTCAGCAGGGAGTCCCGACGTTGTCCGGGATTGAATGATGATCAACGCATCTTTCGCACTCCCATATTTTTATTGTCATCGTAATCGGTTTTTCAATCAAATCGATTGATTGCCAGTTCTAGTTAGGGACATATAGCGGTGCACTGGAAGGAAGATTCACATGCATCACCGCAGTGATGTCCACAGTACATTGTAATCTACATTGCACTGTGGGGAACAGCTGTCGATTTTCTAAAATTATTTGATTTCAACTGAATTAAATGAATCAATTATAAGATGGTCAACATCATGAACTTTAGAATATAGTCTTTTATCATTTATTCACTATATATATATGTGTGTGTGTGTATATATACATATATGTATATATATATAATATAAAGCTGATCGTCTGTGTGTGTCTGGTCACGAATAGGCTCCTATATAGTTGACTATTATAGAAAACTGATCACATATAATGATAGATGTATCGAGACACAGGAATGGGTATGTTTGATCTGGCATAATGATGATTCATTAAAATTGTGGGGTCTGCGGACGCGCCTGGTCCACAAAGTATGGAAATAAAAATTTAAAAATAAAAAAAAACGTTTACATGTGTTTTTGATATAAATATACATAATAATACTTTGATAAGTATGTTTTAACTTAAATAAGGATGGTATAATAAAATTGTGGGGTCTGCGTTCGCGCCTGGCATCCATGGAATGGAAATAGGTACAGACTTCAATAAAGACTTTTCATATCTATCTGTGTAAGTATACTTTGATAATTATGTTTCAGTTTGAAGAAATATGACATAATAAAATTATGAGGTGTTCGTTCGCGCCTAACCTCCATGGAATGGAAGTATGCCACAAAGTTTAACAAGGTTTTTTTTAACATAGATCCACAGAATATTGTGATAAGTGTTTCAGTGTGAACAGGTATGGTATAATAAATTATGGAGGTTATCTATTCTATTTTTACTTTCATCCTATTTTTCTTTGGTTTTGATACCCGCAAATTCGAAGCTATCTCTTTACAACCTTTGCTTTTCATAACCTATCGCACTATCATAAATCAGAGTCCATTTTCTGTAGTCTGTTTTTGAACCCAATCAACGACGGGTAATTTTGCTAGTATATAAATATATATATATATATTACAATCGAAAAATGTGAACATGAAAAGTAATATGGTTAAGCTTGAACATGGAAAAGTAGAGGACCAGTTATTCTGGTAAAAAAATATAATAAATTTGTAACTTTAAATATTGCAGCATTAAGAATTGATTATATAATGTTATAAATTGAATTAAAAAAATTCTTACTGCTTCAATATTTTAAGTTATAAATTTATTATATTTTTTACTTTTCTATGTTCAAGCTTAACCATATTACTTTTCATGCTCGCGTTTTTCTATTGTAATCCATGGCTTTCCTAGGTTTCCAGTAAATTCACTTGTTCTTTGTTTAATTTCGGTCTTATTTTCTGCCCCTATAAACATAACGTGTAAATGTGTAATGACAATGTACGGCACTCCTCTGCTTTCAATAAAATCCCCCCGAATTATCTCCTTTTCATTCTTTCATTCTCTCTGTTTCACTTGTTACTTCTCTTTTTGCGAGATCTGTGAATTGGTAGCAACAGTAGTTGCTGAAGCAATGTAGTTGCTATGGAAACTAGTCAGAAAAAACGTCGCTCATCTCCTTAGTTTTTTTTTAATTACGATTTTGAACACCAGTAAATTAATCATAACTTTTGTTTTACTGAAGGAAAATTGATTTTTTTTTCACAATATAATTGAGAAGGTGATTTATAAACTGTATTAATTGTTTGAAGTTTGGTCGAAAAATGATAGAGTGGCGCAGCTTTAAAGCAGTTCTAAATGACTAAAACTGACACATAAATCAAATATATATCAAAAAAAGTTTAAAATGAGATAAGCCATCGGTACCGTTAGTTTCAAACCTGATAATAGGGGACCGTTTTTGATACCCATATCAAGTTCTCTTCAGCCGATACTCATCTGCTTTATAACCAGAATTGGAATCATATAGTATCGGCGTAATAGAGCTTGATATAGGTATCTGAAACTGCTCTCTATGAGCAGGTTTGAAACCGATGGTACCGATGACTTATCTCATCTAAACTTTCTCTACATAAAAATATAAATAATGCTCCCTTATTTTCGGGATTTTCCCTCATAATAAAGCACTCTGCTGGAATCCTTTTTTCAATATATATATATATATATATATATATATATATATATATATACATATATATATATATATATTGGTTTTTATTATAGAGTGGAGTATGTTCATTCCATTAGAGTTGAAGCATTTTACTCTTTTAAGGTATCTGATTTCTTTGCATATGGCAGCATTGGTAAGCGCTGTTGACGAAGGCGACAGGAAGGCAAGGCAAAAAAACATCAATGAGTATCCAAGGGTCTGCATATGTACCCTAGGTCGGGTAAAATTACCTCCACCAGATAAGTAGGTCAGTATTTACTGCATTAATAACCATATGTTCAAGAAGAAAGATTAAGTTTTTCTTTCTTTTTAACGATCCTCCTTTAAAAACTTCTTTTTTTATTATTATTATTTTTAAAGGTTTCCGGTTTTCGTATTTATTTAAACGAAAGACATTTATGGTTGGAAAGGAACGTTAGTGGAAGATACGTTTTTTGCTCGTCAAAACAATTAGCTTATTGCTTTGTATCGCTATATGATGGCCAGATTAAACTTTGAAATTCCATTTGGGTCAATAGTTGTTATATATATACTAGCAAAGAGACCCCTCGTTGCCCGGGATTGAATGGTGATCAACGAATATTTCACACTCCTGAATTTTTATTGTCATCGAAATCCGTGAAATCGTCCGGGAGGAATCTTCACATGCCTCCATGCAGTAACTTAGTCCAAAATATATGTTATTCTACATTGCACTCTAGAGAACCTACTGTTTCTTTTATAAAATTATTTTATATGAACGTCTTTCCAGTTATCGAAAAAAAAAACATTAAGAAATTTACGTGTGGAGTTTAAACCTACAGACGACGTCATGCAAAAAATGAGAAAAAAAAACAAAAAAAAAAACACGTCAATTTTCAAGTCTTATAAAATTCTTTGTAGTTAATGAAAAAAAGATTTAAAAATGTATGTGCAGAGTTTGAACATATGGACCAGAACATGCGAAAAATAAACAAAAAAAAAACAAAAAAAACACGCAACCAACTTACCTACAGTAGAATTTTCACGGCAAATATTACGCAAGTATAAATCATGTAGAATATCTGCATGAATATAATTACCCGTAATAGTTAACTAAAGATGATCATCCCATGAGAAAACCGAAAAAACTAATAGGGAATTAATTAAAATGAATGCTTGAAAGAATATGCAAATTAGCTAGATCTTTTGCTAGTGAAGGCAATTCTACGACCAATATATAACAAAGATGTATTTACTATTTAAATAACTGGAAAAAAGGTTTTTAATATGAATATCAATACACAAAGTAAACAAATTTATTAGGGGTATATATATATATATATATATATATATATATATATATATATATATATATATATACATATATACTAGCATGGGTGCTCGGCGTTGCCCGGATGTTTGGAGGTGTATGCTGAGCAAAAAACAAAACAAAAAAACGGTCAATATTTTAAACTTAAACCCCTATTATGACACCTTAACATTTATTGTTTTGGGATCAAATCAACGTATTAAGTAAGATCTATGTCCAAGGAATCTATATCTAAAATTTCAAGTGTTTAGAGCCAAAATTGTGGGAGGAGTTTGGTAGAGTTCTCAAAGGTCAAATCGTTGAATTTTGACCCTTTAACAGCCAAATTTCTGACCGAAAACTGATCAAATAGATTTTCCCAAATCTCAGTACCCTGTATATCAAATTTCGAGTCTGTAGACTAAAAATTGACAAAGTTATTGTGTAGGGAAATATACACAGACAGGCACACAGACACACACACACAGACACTTTCACTATATATATATATATATATATATATATATATATATATATATATATATAGATTAGAGATCTGAACGTCTATAAACGTCAGCATAAGAACTTTTTGCGAACGCACTTACTCTGACTAGCGCATGTTATTTCTCTCTCTCTCTCTCTCTCTCTCTCTCTCTCTATATATATATATATATATATATATATATATATATATATATATATATATTTCTGCATCTTTCTCTTGCACCCACACGCACACATGCATATACGTAAACAGAAGAACCCATTAAGGTGTATATAAACACGATTCGTGCTACTCCTATCTTTCTATCACAATTCGTCATTGTATTTTGACTTTAAAAACAGAGAATGTGCTTTTTTATTGCAATTTAAATTTTAAACAAACGAAAAATAAAAGCTGTGTTATCATAAGAGATTATGTTTTTTTTTTAAATTTTATTTTTATTTTGTTTCCCAACGGAAAAAGCTCTAAAATGGGGACAGCGCACACCCGACAAATCATCATTTTGGTGTTCTTGTGTAAGATTTTAGCTTCAATATATATTTTATTGCATTTCTAATGTTCTCGTTTAACTAAACTGTTTAACTGTAGTCTTAATGGTTTTATTGTCTAGCTCAAATTTACTAATTACTTCTAATGATCTTGTTGTCCGAAATTGTAGGGGAAATAAATGAACTGTTATATAAACTGCAAATTGCACGTCATCATAATTGATGAGGTTTACTTGTGTTTTTTTTTGGGTCATGCCAACTACTTTTGAAGTTATTCCACGGCAAAAGCAAAATTTGGACTCATAACGTTTCGGACTTTTTTTTTTTTTTTTTTTTTTTTAGATGACGATTGCTATTCAGTGTGATTCGAATTGTTCAGACTACTGTTCTCATCTTGGAAGTGATTACCGCATCTTTTCTGTTGATGTAATCTCCAAGCGTCTTCGGGTGAGTAAAATCCGTACAGATACCCGTGTTCGGTATAATGAGTTCCGGAAATCTGTACGGATTTTAGAACGAGACTATTTACTTAATCAAAGTGGATGTATTGTCCGCGTTCTGTCAGCCACAACCTGGTAGAAGTCTTAAGTTTATTCTTAGTATCGCCCACATCGAGACATGAACCTCCAACCCCCATAAGACTGTCACTTAGAATTGATTATACTTAGCACTTCATCTGAAACCTTTAAAAGGTAGGGGAGTTAACTCTGAATTTGTTTCAGTCTTCGATTAAATAATAAAATCGAAATCAATCGTATTATTTGTGTATGTTTTCTTACACCGACAACGTAACATTTCTACATGCTGTAAACACAATGTTACAGAAATAGAAATTAACAGAAAGTAATCTTTCTTTTTCTTTATTTTGTCGTAAAAATTTTATTTTAATTTAAGATGCCGTAAACAAATCTGGGTTGAAAGTTAAGTTCAGAATATGATGACATATAAACTGACCAAAGCTGCACTCGCCCTACACGGATTGAACCGACCTGCTCCAAAGGAGGAAGTTTCATGGGACTATGAAATTCACAAGCTGTCTAAAGCCGCATGTACATCTTCGTCAGAAGAGATGATGACATTGGGGGTTCTGGATATGACCTTAAACAGCTTGCGGGGTTTGATATATATATACTAACATGGGTGCCCGGCGTTGCCCGGGTGTTTGGAGGTGTGCGTTGAGCAAAAAAAAAAAAAAAAAAAAAAAAAAAAAAGTGGTAGTAGGAAGGCAGGCTCGAACCCCTACTGCAAAGGAGGAAAAGAACGTAAAAAAAAAAAAAAAACGACCACCGCCAAGCTGTAATTACATTGAGTTTCTTAAGTAAGGATTGATATATATTAATAGGAAATAAAGTATGTTTCAACATATATATATATATATATATATATATATATATATAATAGCTGCGTTTTATGGTCTTGAACATAAAACGCAGCTATTAATATATATAATGTATATATATATATATAGGTTGAAAGTCATATCAATGCATATGTTTGAACATAAAATGCAGCTATTGTTATGTTCTATTGTCGTGCTATTATTGTTTTTAAACACACAAAACATCCCGTTATTAAGGTTCATTTTTGAAAATAGATCGCTATGACTTCAAAAATATGCAAGATACACAGTGGAATACATGGGTCATTTTAAACTGTACCAACGTATAATTCTGAACCAAAGAAACAGATTGACATAGTTTTTTTTAAATGTGCACATAGCAATACTTTGATGCAATAAAATAGTGTTCAACATCATTCAAGGTTATTGAACTGCTTTAGAAGGACATTCCATCATCAACATCGGAGTTGATGCAAAATAGGTTGACTTGCAGACGATTTGTGGTAATTAACTTACGCAGCAAATTTTGGAGGCACCACAAGAAAAATATATATCACACTGCGTAATAGACACCGAAAGAATACATTTCTGGCATCATAATAAAACTTATATACATATAAACTGAATACAATGCACATTACTTGTAAAAAGATATCTGTTTTAGAGGCGGCGAACTTGAAATTAAAACAAATCACACAATTATTGTGCAAAGATGTGGTTTATTCCAAAGAGCAATTTTTGACATTCATAATCTTATTATAAATTTTCCTAATGTCTGTGTGCGTGTGTGTGTTTATCTCAGCCTACAGGCAATCCACCTAGGCAATTAAGGTACCGACATGAAACTTATGACCCAGCGGATGTTTTAGTGATATTTATATCCATGTTTGGTGTATAGAAATGCAAAGAAAAAAAAATGCAAAAAAATAACGATTTACTAAACAACGTTTTATTTACTGGATATTTTTCCGGTACAAGGACTCAAGCTTGCCCAGCTGGGCAAACTTGGGTTCTTGTTTAAATACAATTTCCGTCATATTTTTCGCGACTCGCGCGTATATGGCTCAATTTAAAGGTCAATTTTCACAAACTCTACGCATTAAATTAGCAATATTTCGGCAATAACGCGTCGCATGTTGTCTTCCAAGTGTTCTATTGTGTCTTGTTTTTCAGCGTAGACACGAGAATTTACATATCATCAAAGAAAATAATCTAATGATGTTAAATCTAACGAACGAGGTGACCAGTTGACAAGTCCATTTCCTGAAATTATTCGTTCATCAAAGGTTTCTCGTAGTAAATTGATAGTATCGCGTACTGTGTGGAATGTGGCTCCGTCTTGCTGAAACCACGGTGAATTGCTAAGCCAAGCTCAATTTAAAATAACCGACCGTTGGAAAATCTGAAATTAAAGAAAATAGAGTTGTCGATTTAAAGTTCACCGCCTCTAAAAACATCCTTAATTGAACGTAGGTTGTCCAGAGTCCATATGCTAGAATACAAAGGCAAAGCGAAACCAGCTTTTAACTTAAAAGGGATTTAATAGCAATCTGCAAACGCTGCTCGGGTATCAGTCTCTTCATGGTGAATTGCTAAACCAAGCTGAACTCAAAATAACCGATAATTACCAAATCTGCAGTTAAAGAAAATGGATTTGTCATTATAAAGGTCGTCGCTTCTAAAATAACACCCGTGTTATTAAATTAAACAACAACAATTATTTTTGCCTGCGTTTTTTCAGTTGATTTAGGACGAATTTGATGCACGGAATCGAAAAATCACATTGATTTTGCTCTATAGTCACGTGTATTTTTACATTTTTTCACAATTTTTGCATGTGTGAAACATTTTTGAAGTTGGTGCGAGTAAAATGTCATGTTGAATAATTGTTTTGATTGGAAATGATTATTTTTATGACAAGAAATATTCAAGCCTGATAGTTGCTCAGCTTACACGAATCAAGACTGGCCTGTACAGGAGGAATTACTGCCTCGCAAAGAAAGGAACACCATCAACGACCTTCTCGTGGGCAGAGACAGAATACGCTTCCCACCACTACGCATCAAGCTCGGCTTAACCAAGCAGTTCACGAAGGCTCTGGACAAGGATGGTGATTGATCCACTTACTTATGCCAGGCTATTCCAGGATTAATCATGGAGATGTTGAAAACTGGCACCTTTGATGGTCCTCAGATCTGGCAGCTCGTCAGAGATCCAGAGTTCGAAAACTCAATGAAGGAAGTGGAACTGGAAGCGTGAAACGTATATGTTCTGGTAGTGAAGAATTTTCTTCGCAACAATAAAGCCAGAAACTACACAAAACTCGTCAATAACATGCTGATTGCTTTCAAAAACCTGGGCTGCAACATAAGCGTCAAGATGCACCACTTATTTTCACATATGGACCGGTTTCCTGAGAACCTAGGTTCAATGAGTGGCGAGAGAGTCCATCAGAACCTGAAAGAGATGCTCATGGTGGCTGACTACTGTTGGAATCTGAAGAGAAACCTTCCTACCACTGAGCATTCCAGGAGTTCAAAGAAACGGAAGTGCAGGCCCTGTAGTTGTAACAATGTTGAAGCAACATGCAGTTTACGTGTACTTGACTTTATCGATACACACCATTTAGTTTACAGTAATCGATATTTCTATAAGGTAATCAATATATTTTGTTGGAAAAATATTTTTTTGTCTTAAAAACATATTTGGAATGATATGTGTTGACAAAATCTGCTGATAATGATATAAAAATGTAATCGATTTTGTAAGAAAATCTGATTTTTTTTTCAAAGAAACTTTACACAAAAACTTGACCTGATGGAGAGGAACTGCTGTCGTTTTCTTATTCAGCAGCACAAGAATATCTTAAAATCAGTTCTAGAAATCTAGAAGACGTTCAAAAAGTTAAAAAAAATGTTATTTTTCCTATAAATATGCCTCTTATTTATTTGTATGCTGCTGACATATGCGGCATAATCACGTTGACACCCTGGTTTTCGTCAGATCACCAAAGTTAAACAACCTTGAGCAGGTCAGTACTAAATGGATGACCGTTAGGAAACACCAGTTTTTCTCCGTATTGTTTCTAATCGTTCTGGATTTCTCCAGCAGCACCTAATCAGTAAAAGTGCGGTTAGTCAATGCGCAACCCTTGCTTCACAATTACAGCAACATTTACAGAGGTTATCCATTGTCTCTCTAGACTATGCGAGGGTCATGATGTTGCTGGATATTTATCTTTTGCGATAGAGTTTCCTTTTTTCTTTTCTTTAACTGAGGCGTTATCTATCTATTCCTACTGTAGTACCTTGGACGTACGTACGTACATACTTACGTATGTCAGGCTTGCCAGATTATAAATTATTCGATCGGAAGATCCTATTTATTAAAACGAATTATAAAAAGTGATAACATACACGGAACATTAAATTAATTTAATGTTCGCAGTATACTACTACCCCCTACCTCACCTCCAATAAATAGGATCTCCCAATCACCGAAGCCGCAATAAAAAAAAAAAAACAAAAAAAAAACAAAAGAAGGTTAAATAATAATAATAAAATGATAAACGATGTCGCTTTTGGGCCATACGTGAAACTTAAATACGCCTCCTTGGTCCTCTGGCTAGGATCTAAGGGTAGTACCTGTTCCGTTTAAAGATAATGCAATGATATCGAGAGATTCCCGATCGCGCTGAGCGTCCATACAATGGAAATATGTCAGAGATTCCTATAATGATATCAGAGATAAACCTTAATAACCAGATATATTCTGACACTACATTAACCAGATTACTTAGATAAATAATTTTACAGTTTTAACAAAAGGGCTACAATAATTTCGCGGGGTTTCCATTCCCGCTGAACATCCAAAGAATGCCCAGCAGTAATATATTACATATGAAAGATGCGGCTGTGGAATTTCCACATGTCCAGCTAGTTTTATATAAATATGAGTATTATTACTGATACTGGCGAAGCATAATTTTGTTGACGTCATTTTTTTTATTGAGAGTTTGCACTCGTATATTTCATATGTATAAACAACCACCAATTCAACGGGTCATGGCTGATCTAGTTTGTTTCGTTCTCTTAAAGTTCAAAGCTCCTCCTCCTCCTCCTCCTCCCTCCCTTACTAAAACAATTTTCTAACAACAGACAAAACCTGAATAAATAAATTAAAAAAAAAAAACTTATTTAAAAAAAAAAAATCCAGATTCTTTTTTTTAAATATAGAAACAAAAAAACTGCAGTATTACAAATAGTTTAACAATTGTCCTCACTTTCAAAGCAACCCAGACGCAAACACCCGTGCACTTATACCCGGCCGCATAGGAGACGTTACAGAAAATACGATAACAATGAGTAGTTTAGTTTTGTTTGCTGAACTTATCGAGCCTCTTTTCTTGGAACCTTGAGAAATTGCGAAAAAAAAAAAAACAAAAAAAAACGCCCACATACTCACATTAAATTCGCATATATAGAGAGAAATTCTCAATTATATACGCATCCTTGTGAGTCGTGTGTTCCTTCTTTTATTAATGTCACTCCAAAAAAAAAAAAAAAAAAAAAAAAAACGAATAGTTATTACGTAGACTTTGACGACAATTCTAGTAGTCAGACCGGCATTGTATATGTTATGCATGTGCGAATGCTTTTATATATATAGTTATAAACACAAACATACAAATATACACATATCTGTATATACTAACAGGGAAAACTCGTAATATACGCTTTAATATGATATTTTGATTAATGCAATTTCGTACATATATTTATTATTATACTAGCAGGACCCGTTAACCGGCATTGCCCGATTGAAGCATGATCTTCTTTCGTAAAAAAAAAAAATACGATTATTGTTGATGGTCACTGCCGTTCCTGGCCAATTGTGGACACCGGCGGCCGTGGCAGTCGATACGGTCGTGGCGGTCGATGCAGTCGTGGCAGCTGTGGCCGAAATATAAAAAAAAAACAAGTAAGGGAATGCGTAAATGCGGAGATGGAGCTAATGTAAAACTTTACTCTCCACACATAGTAAAGAAAAAAGTTTTTTTAAAAAATACAAAGTTAACGTGTGTGTGTGTGTGTGTGTGTGTGTGTGTGTGTGTGTGTGTGTGCAGTCTAGCAAACGTGGTATAAACACGCCTTTCCGTATGTAATTTACGTTCAAATTAAAACTTACTTAATCGGTATGTTTTTTATCAGACGTTTCTTTTTTTGGGGGGGGGGCACCTGTTATTTTTTTAGGAGGAAACGTACAATGAACCAAATTTAACTTAAACTGGGCCCCCACACGTTGCCCCCACCCCCACAATATATTAGATGTTTACATTTGCGGGAGGGAGCGTCCAAGACAATCGACTTTGCAAAAAAAAAAAATTATAAAATGCAAAATTAAAAAATAAACTTTTTATTTTTTGGATTATAAATAGGATGTCGAAAACATTTTTTTTTTAATAAAACAAAATTATATATATATATATATATATATATATATATATATATATATATTGTTTTTAAAATATAATTATCTAATGGTAAAAGGGAAAATTATTTCCAACTCGCATTTAGGTAAAAATGCACTTTCGGATAAATAATTGAATACATTCAAAACGTATCGCAAAAACAAAAACAAATAAATAACATATATATATATATATATATATATATATATATATATATATATATATATATATATATATATATATATATATATGCGCGCGTGCACACACATACACACGCGTGCACAGAACTTCGAAACTTCGCGGATTAAGGACTATCCATTAGGTGTATCAGAATTTTCGGGGAATTTTTGACACTTCTAGCAGAAAACTGCGAACAAAATGTAAAAAACTCGTAATTTCTCTTTTTAAAGTGGGTTGTTTATTTTCTTTATGGAATATACTTCCAAAATAAACTATTAAAGTTGTTTAAAACATAATAGAAATATTATTTTTTATTTAAAAAACAACAGTGTTTACAAAGTGCTGGCGCGCCTTCATGCAACCATTTTTGTTTTACGTAATGAAATCAATTGAATTTTACGAGTTAAATATTTTTCAATTTTTAAATCTTAAAAATCTACCAAAACTTTTTTTATTGGTTCAAATTTTACGATATATTCAGGATCAATGTGAAATGTTATGCTCTTTCCAATAAACTAAATATATTTTAGACAAACGTTTTTTTAATTCACCCCCTCCCTATTTTGAAATGTATATTAAAATTTTAATAATTAATTTACTCACCAAAGTTTTATATAGCACAAATTGAAGATAAAAGATCATAAATAAAATATTTTCATTTAAAACAAAAAGAAAGAAGTGTTTTTTTGAAATTTACCTGTGAAGTCCAAAGAGTCAAACCTAATTTTTTTTAAACCGCGTTGATTTTTTTTAAAGTGGAAGCTTGTGTTATGCTAAGAATCTCAAGTAAATATCGGACGCTTACAACAATTTTTTTTATTTCATTCAATGTTTTCTTTTTTAGATATTAAAAAAATCACTCGATAAAGAAGTATTAAAATATATCAATCAAAAACTCATGTATTTCATTAAGAGCATGAAAAAAAAATAATCGGTCGACTGTTTTTTTGGTTTAACGGCAAAAAATCATAAATGAATGTGTTCAGTTTTTTATCCACGGATGCACCAAAATACTAATTTTGGTTTACAGCACGCAATAAAAAGAAATATTAATTATGTCCTTTTAAAGACATTGGAAGATAAAGGCGAATAAAACTAGTCTCCCTTTATTTGAACAGTTAAAAAAATCTGAGTTCGCATTTTTTTTTAATCCTTGTTTAAAAAAGTATTTTATTTAACAATGACATGGAATATAAGTATAAATATCGATAAATTCTCAACAATGAACAACTGAAGTACTCATCGAATAGTAGTTTTTATATGTAAGTGATTTTTTGGAATTTATATATATATTTTATAATCGAAGTAAGTAAAATTTTGTTGATTTTTTAAAAATCTTTTTTTAAAGAATCCCGCTTTAAAAATACAAATATTGCATAAGTTGCTATTAAACCTGTTATTTTTTTTTTTTTAATTTTGGTCTTTCCTCCTTTAATATAAATAGTTAGGGTTTGGAGTACATTTTTCAAGAAGTAATAAGCTTCGAAAGAGAGTAAGTCTAAATATTCCAGTGTTTACAACAAATTTTTACTGAGGATTTCTGACAATGCTATCCACTTATGTTGTGTTCCTTTTTAAAATTAAATATGTTTTAACTCTTTTTCAAAGTGTTTTAACATGTTTTATTGACTACTCGTTCTTATAATATATATATGTGTGTGTGTGTGTACATATAAGTATATATATATGCATATATATACTTATATGTATATATGTATATATATATGTATATATTTATATATGTATATATATGTATATATTTATATATGTATATATATGTATATATATATTTATATATGTATATATATATATGTATATATTTATATATGTATATATATGTATATATTTATATATGTATATATATGTATATATACATTTATATATGTATATATATATGTATATATTTATATATGTATATGTATATATATATGTATGTATATATATGTATATATGCATATATCTATGTATATATATGTATATATTTCTATATATGTGTATATATATATATGTATATATTTATTTATATGCATGTATATATGTATATATCTTTTGCTTTATGTTTCTTTTTTAATTTTTCAATTTTCCGTATAATCTTTTTTGTATCAAAATCAAAAATTATTAATAAAAGTTTCATAATTGTTGCTGTCACGAACGCTTTCGATTCGTCCACGAATCATCATCAGATGTTGAAGTAAAAGTGCGAAGGGGCGAAAATGAGAATTAAAAGTGAAAACTAAACTATACAGTGAACGGCGATAAGTTAAAATATATAGAGTCGGTGGAAAATATGGTTCGATCAAAAATATAGGTCGATTTTTCATCATATTTTAACTTATCGCCGTTTTTTGTATATTATTAATATTTTTGATTTTGATACAAAAAAAATTATACGGAAAATCGAAAAATTAAAAAAAAAAAGAATCATAAAGCAAAGTGTCTCTGTTGCATTTAATAATGTTTGCTTGAATGAAAAAATGCTGCCTACATACACCAATATATATATCTATATATGTATATATATACATATATGTGTGTGTGTATATATATATGTATACGTATACGTATATATATACACATGTACATATGTATATATGGACAAATATGTATGCATGTATATATGCATATGTATGTATACATGTATATGAATGCATGCATATATATATATGTATGTACATATGTATATGTATGCATGCATATATATATGTATGTATATGTAGGTATATATGTATATGTATGCATATATATGTATATGTATGCATATATATATGAATATATATATGCATACATGAATATTTATATGTATAAATATGCATATATATACATGTATATTTATATGTATATGTATACATATATATACATGTATATATATATGTATATATATGTACATATATGCATGCACATATATATATATGTATATATATATATGTATGCACATATATATATATATATGGATACATATATGTATGCACATGTATATATATATATGTATACACACATATATATGTATATATATGTATACACACATATATATGTATATATATATATGTATGCACATGTATATATATGTATACACACATATATATGTATATATATATGTATGTATACACACATATATATGTATATATATGTATGCACACACACACATATATATATGTATATATATGTATGCATATATATATGTATATATATGTATGCATATATATATATATGTATATATATATGTATGCATATATGTATGTATATATGTATGCACATATATATATATATATGTATGTATGCACATATATATGTATATATATGTATATGTATGCACATATATATATGTATGTATTATGTATATGTATACACACACACATATATATATATGCATATATATATGTATATGTATGCACACATATATATGTATGCATATATATATGTATATATGTATATGTATGCACATATATATGCACATATATATGTTGTGTGTCAGGTCATGTCATATTCTACTGGTACCATGCAACCCAGTACTACCTGCCTCATGGTCGGGTCACCGGCGACTAAACTGTTTCCCCCACCAGACTTATTTGGTGAGGAGGGTAGCTAGTCTCCCTGAAGGATTAAAAACAAGAATTTCCAAAGGCGAATGAACCCTTTTCAGGGGTCAACGGCCACCTAGCATACTGTGTGTTTGTGTGTATGTATGTGTGTGTTGGGGTGAAGAGGGCTCCCGTTAGCCATGGTGAAGGCAACCTTTCTAGGAGAAGCAAATCTCTGATTTAAAAAAAAACATAAAGCGGGAGATCCGTACCCGCATAAAGCTGGTCTGCAGTTTAACTTGTTGCTGGCTATCTTGCGCTGACTTATTGCTGGGTCTCAACATTTTGAACCGAGAGAGAGACTTAGCTGTCGTACAAAGCTAAGACTCTGTAACATCATCTGTGTATAGATAATCCCTCAGGCATTTGTCTATTAAAATGGTCCTGTGGCGATGGAAGTCATTTTTGGGCTCATGGACTTTAAGTGTCTGAGGAAGTGGCACTCGTCTGACAAGACGTTGCAATCATCATATATATGTATGCATAACTCGAAAAGTAATATATAGTCCCAGATCTTACTTGGTTAAAAAAAAAGGGTGAGGTAAAGGGAACAAGAGGCAAAAGAAAAATGTTCCCCTTACCTCACCCTTTTTTTAACCAAGTAAGATCTGTGACTTACTTGTAGTTTCATTAAATACTTTTATATGCAAAATCCGATCCTGCATTTTGCTAATTCCTGCCCTCTGATGAGAAGGAGAGTATTTCTTCGAAACTCCGCGGATTAAGGACTATCCTCTTATCTTGTGCTTCCTTTTTAAAAATTAAATATTTTTTTAACTCTTTTTCAAGATGTCTTTTAACATGTTTTATTAATCATTTGTTCATATATATTTATATATATATTTATATATATATATATATTTATATATATATTTTTTATATTTATATATATATTTATATATATATATATATATATAGATATATATATATATATATATATATAACTATATATATATTTATATATATAGATATATATATATAACTATATATATATATATATATATATATATATATATATATATATATATATATATATATTATCAACTGGATGTATAGACTGTGGATAAATTCTTTATATAAGAAATTATCAGGATATAAGAATCTCCACATTTGAGGGTAGAACATGATATAAAATGAAATCTGAAAAAAATGAAATAAATATATAAGTATATATATATATATATGCATTTATTTGTCTGTTCATTAAAGAAAAACATCTAAAAATGTATAAAGAACGTGTATACCATCTGTTTTATTGAACTGACGAATGAATTCTATATATACTTAGATTTATTTCATTTTGTCATAATTTGTTTACATATATTAGTGGTCGAGACAACCTACGCAGCAAAACTTAAGCTGGTCACACACTAATATATATATATATATATATATATATATATATATATATATATAAAGCGCATAAGCCTGAAAAATTCTATTCAGTGTAGCTTAATCGCCATATATATTTTATAAATTACTAACTAGCTCTACCTATGTATTGAGCACTTTTGAAGTTAATACTTAAAGTTTACGCATAAATTTATACTTTGTATATTCATTTTATGTGAGTAAATGAAGTAGTTATAAATATATATATATATATATATATATATATGCAACTGTACAACAATTTTTTGTATATTTTATTTGTTTGAAAATGTAGTTTCGTTCTCACCAATTGTCACAAAATGTAAACCATAGAATTATAAGCTTAAAAAAGCCGGCAAATTTGCATGTAGTTTCGTCTCATAAAACCAAAGATATGAGCATTTTAATATTTAATTTAGCTACCAGTATAGATATATCAATATATATAGATATAGATATATCAACTTTTATGGCAATTTTATTCGTTCCAAATCTCAGCGACTATTGATCAGAATTTAACAAATGAAAGCTCGTCCGAAAAGATGTAATATGAATTGTGTAGTAAGCTACGTGGCATTTGCCTTTAAGGGTACACATTAAGGAGATCATCCATCGTCCAAAGCCTATTTTGGCAGTTTTTTATAGCCATAAAATGTTTCAATCATTATCATTTGTTTTTCTAGTTTTGCATGAGAATTACAAAATATTTAATATTTCTCCAAAACGTCTAGCATTCATGGAGTGGAAACTTGCTGCTATGGTTTCAAAGGATCTGAAATAACATCAAGGGGAGACTTGATTCCAAATATTTCTCATATATTATATCTCCCCTCTTTGGTTTTCATACGTAAAGTAAATTTCACAGTGTATAAGGATTATTTGATATTGGAGACATTCATAATCGTACCCTTTTCCAAAAAGAGGGGAAATATAACGTATAAGAAATATTTGGAATCAAGTCTCTCCTTTGCTGTCATTTCAGATAAATTGAAACCATAGCACCAATTTTTAGTCTTCCCGCGATTTAGGCCAGAGTTTTGGATGATATATATATATATATATATATATATATATATATATGTGCATGTGTATATATATGCGCATGTTTATATATATATATATATATATATATATATGTGTGTGTGTGCATGTGTATATATATGCGCATGTTTATATATATATATATATATATATATATATATATATATATAGTGGAAATGGTAATTAATAAAAACTGAAGAAAGTGCTCAATACTGTTGTAGAGCAAATATGCGTTTTTTTTTATTTTTTATTATTTTTTATTATTTATTATTTATTATTTTTTATTACCGTATCTTTCTGTTAAGTTACATTATTGTTTCAGCTACCCGGCCGTTTTTGTTTTTTTTTGCTGTCTGTAGCAACATTTACAGTAATATATATATATATATATATATATATATATATATATATAATATTTAGTAATGTGATTGATAATTTAAAATTTAAAAATCAAGTAGCTTCCTCAGACTTTTACAGAAAGTCTGAGGAAGCTACTTGATTTTTAAATTTAAATTATCAATCACATTACTAAATATATATATATATATATATATATATATATATATATATATATATATATATATATATATATAACAGGAATGCCCACTTTAAAATTACTGTAAATGTTGTAAATTTTCATTTACGAAGTATAATTTTCCTTATATCAATGCTCTATCTGGGATACTGGGCATTTTTATTTGATAAATAATATAATAATCGATTCTCTATTAAATATATATATATATATATATATATATATATATATATATATATATATATATATATATATATATAGTTAAACCCATTTCAAGCTATTAATGAATTTGCGCATGCCTCAGAGTAATAATTATTTGTTGGCAAGTTGAAATGAACATTTTGCATATTTTTGTACGTGTTATTCGTCCAATCGATGATTTTACTCGTATAAACCATCCTTCGTAAATGATTACGATTTCTTTTTAACTTTTAGTGTTATGTGACCAGCAGTTTAAGTGTTTATCGGTTAAATATTTTCACACAGACACACATCTACTGTTTTATTTATATACAAAATGAAAAATATGAATATGAAAAAAATAATAATAAATTATGATTGGTCTTTTTTGGTCATTGGAAGTAACTTACGAGTACATATGCTCTGAAGTCAGAAAAATAAATTCATTGAGCTTGTAATTTGCAATATTTAGACTATATTATAAGGAATATATAACTCGAGCTGTATGAGCAACCTCAGCGTTCAGCGTCATTTGTCTGTACGACATTTAAAACGATCAAACCACCTCTGAATTGTTGTTTCCGATCGAGATGAGCGCAAATAACAATTATCAAACAATTGCTTTCCTTGAATAGTATTTTTTCAAATCAGAAACCAAAACTTTATCACCAGACAAAATTCAGATGTTTCCATTATTTTTTAATTTCAAACACTAGCATCGCTTGAATAACTGTAATTTGTAACTAACAATTCGATTTGGTCTGAAATTGAAGGCTAGTACTTTATAAAAATTCATGTAGATTTTATTAGTGGCGTTATTTCTCCGCTTATCTCATCATCGTTTCCAGTCGTCCTGAACTTCTCCTTGCCACTGGACTCCAAGCAGTGCTGCTGATTCAGGAGAGGTGTGGTTGGGGTTGCGCAACCCTTGTCTCACAAGTACACGCGCGGCTGCCCTTACAGAGGGTATCCATTGTCTTTCGAGTCTGAACGGAGGCATCGATATAACGATCTATATTTTTGTTATATAAACTCAAGAATACGTATGTGTGTGCGTGTGTGCGTGCGTGCGTGCGCAACAATGTCCATCGTACGGCTGCTAACGCTCTCCTTTGGAAACTAAACTTCCAGGAAGCGTTTTTAGTCTTATGTTGACAGCTCCAAGCCGTCATTTGTGATAAGAATGTTCAAAGAATTACAAACAAGACATGACAATATATTAAGAGAGTAAGAAGGAATGAGAGAGGGGGGAAACGGGGAGGGAAGAAGAGGCAGAGAATGAGAGAAGGAAATAAAAAAGGGGGAGAAGCGAGGAGAGAGAGAGAGAGAGAGAGAGAGAGAGAGAGAGAGAGAAAGAGAGGAACAGAAAGGAAAAGTAAGATTAAAATGAAGTAAAAAACAAAAGAAAATACAAAGGGGGGGGGGTAAGAAATAGAAACATTGCAAGAACAGATTTCACAAAAATGCAAACATTTATTTATTTATTTTTGTTTTTAAGAAAATCGCAATGCTAACACGGAAGGCTATTGAATAAATTGCTTCCATCTCGTAATAAACATCTGTCCGTTTTTTGTCTTTGCATACTTCCAGCAAACGTTTGCACATATATACACACATACACACAAGCACACGGGTCACATACACACACAGATTTCCTAACACACGCACACACACGGGCACGTGTGCTGAAATCTTATATAAACACGCCCCTGGAATCAAGGAGCTTCCGTCGTACGTAGGCTCGCGATTATTCACACCAAGTTCCACATAAATACGTCAGTCGACAATTAAACGTGTTCAGTTTTCAAAGTAAAATGCATTCACCATCAACGTGTGAATGATTCTGCAGACTTCTAGGCAAAAATATCGATGTATTTATAAAAGTCAAAAACACGTAGAAGCACAACTTAAATTGTTGTATTTATCGAAGAAAGTTTTGGGACTGTAGCATTAGCAACGCGGATTATTGTTCCCGGGATACCATGATTTTATTCCGAATTAGCCTGTTGTTGATTCCGTTCGGATCCATTTTGGTTAGTAAAACTTTTTATTTATTTATTCATTTATTTGTTCATGTATCTATTCATCATCATCATCATCATCATCATCATCATCATCATCATCATCATTATTATTACTATAATTATTATTGTTAGACCACTAGGTCTCTCTTTCTCTTCCATGCTGTTTCGCCCTCTCTCTCTCTCTCTCTCTCTCTCTCTCTCTCTCTCTCTCTCTCTCTCGCTCTCATAACTTAATCTATGGGTCTCTCTTTCTTTTTCTTGCTCTTTCTCTCCCCATCTCTCTGTGTCTCCCTGTCCTTCTTTGTTTCTTTCTTTCGAGTTCTCTCACTATCGCTCTATTTCCCCTTCCTCCCCCTCCTCTTTCTTTCACACACACACACACACACACACACACACACACACACTTATTACTCTGGGTCTCTCTATCTCTTTCGATTTCTTTCTTGCTCTTTCGCCCCCTCTTTCTCTTTTCCTCACTCTCACTTATTAATGATTCTCTGGGTCTCCCTTTCTATTCCTTGTCCTTTCATTCCTTCTCCCTTTCTCTGGCCCATTTTCTTTCTTCTTTTTTTCTCACTTTCTTTCACGTTCTCTCACTATCGTTCTATATCTCCACCTCCTCCTCCCCCTCTCCAATAATTGGATCTTTGGGTCTCTTCTTTCTTTTTATTGTTATTTCGCTCTCTCTCTCTCTCTCTCTCTCTCTCTCTCTCTCTCTAACTTTCTTTCTTCCTTTCTTTCTTTCGCGTTCTCTTACTATTTCCCTATTTCCCAACTCCCTCCTCCTCTCTCTTTAATAACTAGATCTCTGGGTCTCTTTTTCTTTTTATTGTTCTTTCAATCTCTCTCTCTCTCTCTCTCTCTTTCTTTCTTTCTCTCTTTCTTTGTTTATTTCTAACTTTCTTTCGTGTTCTCTCACTATCGCTCTACCCCCCCACCCCGTCTCTTACTTATTAATGAATCTCTGGGTTTCTCTTTTTATTTCTTGTCCTTTCACTCTCGCATTCTATGGGCCATTTTATTTTTATTTTTCACTTTCTTTGGCGTTCTCTCACTATTACCCTATTTCTCAACCCTCTCCCTCTCTCTCTCTCTCTCTCTCTCTCTCTCTCTCTCTCTCTATATATATATATATATATATATATATATATATATATATATATAACTACTTCATTTACTCACATAAAATTAATATACGAAAGTATAAATTTATACGTAAACTTTAAGTATTTACTTCAACAGTGCTCAATACGTAGGTAGAGCTAGGTAGTAAGTTATAAAATATATATGGCGATTAAGCTACACTGAATATTCCGCGTTTCATTCATTCTAGGATTCTTCAGACTTGTGCGTTATGAAACGCGGAATATTCAGTGTAGCTTAATCGCCATATATATTTTATAACTTACTATATATATGTATATATATATATATATATATATATATAGTTATATATATCACTTACGTTTTGTCTTTCAGTCTTACACGCTCTCTTTCTCTCCCCCCCCCCCAAATCAACAGAGCTTAGACCATTTATGTAATGATCAGGTCCCTGTTGATTTAGCGGTGGGCGTTAAAGCTCTGTGCAGTTCTAGGAGGTCCACCCTACCAGGCTTTGCCATCTCTCTTTGAGAAGGGGTTAGTTTATTGCTAATCACCTGAAGCGCCCTCACTGGAGAAAGCCGACGGGAATGCCCGGGCACTTTTTTTTTTTTTTTTTTTTCAGGTCAGAGTTGCCCTCCTCTGGGGGTGCTGACTTCACAAGCCCACTTTCCGACCCTGGTGTCTAAGTTCTTGCGGTGGGAAAGGGAACAAAATACCTCTCTTTATATTTTGCTTTTCTTTTATTTTTGCCAGTGTCAGTTTTGATACTTATAATTCTCGCTGTCTCTCGCTCTCTCTCTCTCTCTCTCTCTCTCTCTCGTGCTCTCGCTATCTCTCGCTCTCGCTCTCTCTCTCTCTCTCTCTCTCTCTCTCTCCCATCTCTCCTTTCTCTTCTCTCGTTACAATTTGCTCAGTACATTTCTCTCTCGCTCTAAATTCCTCACACACTGCTCCTATTTACCTGCCTCCCCCACGAGGGCAGAGTTAGACACAGGCTCGATTTTTAATGTAGGGAAAATCCAGCTCCCCAAAACGGGGCACACTGGATAGGAACAAAAATAAAAATTGTCTCGGTCATGAAAGAATTCCTCTTCCACCGACAAAGAAAAAGGATATAAAATGGCGAAGTGTAGCATCAGAACAGATACTACATTGTGATCTTCGCCCAAAGGCCAACGTCACACACTGTTCCTACTTACTTGCCTCCCCACGAGAGCAAAGTTAGACACAGGGTCGGGTTTTAATGTGGGGAAAATCCAGCTTCCCCAAGAATGGCACTCTGAACAGGAACAAAAATAAAAGTTGTCTCAGTTATGAAGAACCTCTTCCCCATTGACCAACAACAGAAAAAGCGCAGTCCAGGATCAAAACAGATACTACACTGTGATCTTCGCCCGAAAGCCAAGGCTCACGCACTATTTCTTCTCCTTTTTTTTTTTTTTAAATCCCTATTTTACATTCTCTTTGTTTTGGTCGATTTCCCCCTCCCTTTCTCTCTCATTCTTTCTCTTTCTCTTTTCGTTGCGTTCGTTTTTTATTAACTTTTTTTTTTTCAGTTCATTGTTGGAAACATTATTCTAAGAGTACCTATTTACTATGCCTCCCCACGGGACAGAGTTAGACACCAGGGTCGTTTTTTTAACGTGGAGAAAAGGTACAAAAATAAAAATTGTCTCAGTCGTGAAGGATTTCTCCTCCACTGAAAGAGAACAAGAAATAGAAGTGCAGCATCTGAAGAACAGATGGTATTTATTTGCTCCCCCACCGAGCAAATTAGGCACAAGGCCGATTTTTAATGTGAGGAGTGAAGGGAGGGGGAAGGGAAAAAGGGGACCAGCTCCCGAGAGGTGGGAAATGGGAGCTGGTTAATGGTCAGGCATGTGGGGTTGCCCCCACATCTGGTCTTTGCTAGTCATAGCTAGTCATAGCTTGCAGCATCTGCCGAAACAGATGGTATTTATTTGCTCCCCCACTGAGCAAATTAGGCACAAGGCCGTTTTTAATGTGAGGTAAAAACCAGCTCCCCTAAAAGGGGTCACTCTGGTTACCAAAAATAATAATTGTCCCAGTATAGAGGGTTTCCCCTCCATTGACTGGTACAAATTATCTTAAGTGCAGTATCTGCCGAAACAGATGGTATTTATTTGCTCCCCCACCGAGCAAATTAGGCACAAGGCCGATTTTTAATGTGAGGAGTGAAGGGAGGGGGAAGGGAAAAAGGGGACCAGCTCCCGAGAGGTGGGAAATGGGAGCTGGTTAATGGTCAGGCATGTGGGGTTGCCCCCACATCTGGTCTTTGCTAGTCATAGCTAGTCCTAGCTAGTCATAGCCTGCAGTATCTGCCGAAACAGATACTACACTTTGATCCTGACCAAAAGGCCAACAACAACTTACATGTACGTTCAGCTAATCTACGCGTGTTACTCCTATTTTATTCCTAGACATGCATTTACACGCACGCGCGCGCACACATATATATATACAAACGCATATATATATATATATTTATTTATATATATATATATGCGTGTGTGTGTATGTGTACATATATGTATATATATGCGTGTGTGTGTATGTGTACATATATGTATATATGCGTATATGTATATATGTATATGTATATATGTATATATATGTGTATGTATATAGATATGTATATATATGTGTATGTATATAGATATATGTATATATGTGTATATATATGTATATGTATATATATGTGTATATACGTATATATATGTATATATATGCATATATATGTATATATATGCATATATATGCACACACACACATATATATATACACAAACTCATACATATATGCACACACTCAAATACATACATGCATCCATACACACAGACTCATATATATATATATATATATATATATATATATATATATATATATGTATATATATGTATATGTATACACCCATCGCTAAAATTATTACCTCTGTTCCACTAATCTCACCATATGTTAACGGCACAAAAATTAAGCTATATAAATATATACGCATGTGTTTGTATATATGCATGTGTATGTGATCATATGTATGCATACATTCATTATATAGTGTATAAAGATATCATATATATATATATATATATATATATATATATATATATATATATATATATATATATACACCCATCGCTAAAATTATTACCTCTGTTCCACTAATCTAACCATATGTTAACGACACAAAAATTAAACTATATAAATATATACGCATGTGTGTGTATATGTGTATGTGTGTGTGATCATGTGTATGTATACATTCATTATATAGTGTATATAGATATCATGTATATATATATATGATATGCATATTAACATATATATACTCGATAATGAATAACTATGAAATGTGTTTAGAAAAACTAGAAAAAATAAAATGATAATGATTTAAACATTTTATGGTTGTAAAAAAAGTGCCAACAATAGGCTCTGGACGATGGATGATCCCCTTAATGTGCGACTTTAAGGGCAAATGTTATATAGCCCACTACAAAATTCGGGACATTATCTTCCCTACGAGCCTTCATTTGTATAATTCTTATCAATAATCGCTGAGATTTGGAACGTACAAAATTGCCACGAAAAGGTGTATGTATATATATATTATATACATATATTTTTGTGGAAATATAATTTTTATTTCCTTATAATATATACCAATCCTTATATAAGAAGCTCGATGTAATGACAGAGAAATATAATGAATGAATGACAAAAATTGATATTCCAAAGTTCATAATGTTGCCCATCTTATAATTTATTCCTTTAATTCATTTGTAAAGTGTAAAATTAAAAGATGGTCAACATAATGAACTTTGGAATATAGACTTTTGTCATTCATTCACACACACACACACACGCATATATATATATATACATATATATATACATATATATATATATATATATATATATATACTGATAGCCAAATAGAATATTGGAATGCTCATATGTTTAGTTCCATGTAAATTTGCAGGCTTTTTTTAATATTATGATACTATACTATTGTAAAAATTTTATGACAATTGGCAAAAAAAAACCCCAAAAAACTATATTTTTAAATCAAGAAATTACGCCCAAATTTATCTATATATAGTGTCCTGGCAGTCCAGCTTCAGTTTTATTGCTTTGGGATTAATTTTGATCAAGGTTTTCTTTTTGTTTATTTTTTTTTCCAGGCAGGCCACTGATATATATATATATATATATATATATATATATATATATATATATATATATATATACGTGTGGATGTGTGTGAATAGTGTGCTTCTTTCTCTATAATCTTTACTAAAATACATCAGCTCAGTTATAATTTATTCATTTTTAAAGTAATTTTATTTCTTTGTTTATTCCCATTGAGGATATATGTATATATATATATATATATATATATATATATATATATATATACACACACACACATATATATATATATATATATATATATATATATATATATATATATATATATAGAGAGAGAGAGAGAGAGAGAGAGAGAGAGAGAAATTTTTTTTAAGCCAAAGACAATGCGGAGAAAGACCGGAATTATGAAAGTAAAGAAAGAAAAACAAACAAATGTAGACGGTTATTTGTTGTTTTTCTTACTTTACTTTCATAATTCCCGTCTTTCTCCGCATTGTCTTTGGCTAAAAAAAAAAGAATTCTATATATTTCTTTACCAACAATGCTTCAAGCAAACTACTACCCACTCTTATGTAACGACATATATAGATCTTTATTATAATATTAAAACTATATATATATACATGCATCAAAATAATATATTACTTATAAATTTTCTAGTTTTCTATATACTTCAGCAGTGTTCAATACAAGAGTAGAGCTTAGTAGTAGAATAAATATAAATATCGGTTAACTGCTTTACTTGTCATCATTATACTACTACTACTACTACTACTACTACTACTACTACTCACAAAATAAAATTGAGCACTCTTCTTGATTAAAAAAAACAACAACTAATTATATATAATTATTTTTTTTTGGAAAAAGAAATCCAGCGGAGTACTTAATTATTAAGAAAATCAGAAAATAAGAGCTTATTATTTATATTTTATTTGCAGAAAGATTTAGATGAGACAAGTCATTGGTTCTGTCAGTTTCAAACCCGATAATAGGAGATCGTTTTAGATTCCCATCTCAAGCTCTCTTCAGCCAATACTCCCTATAGGCCGAAGAGGGCTTGATATGGGTATCTAAAACGGTCCCTAATGATCGGGTTTGAAACCGACGGTACCAATGACTTGTCCCATCTATAACTTTCTGTAAACAATATATATATGTATGCGTGTGTGTGTGTATGTGTGTGTGAGCGCATTAATAGTCGTAAATTCGCTATAAATTTCATTAAACGAATTTGTGCAAATATTTTTATTATTTGAAAATGACAATATTTAGTAGCTTTTTCACTTAATGGTATTCATCACCTAAATATCATCGCCTAAATATAATCGCCTAAATATCATCACCTAAATATAATCACCTAAATATAATCACCTAAATATAATCACCTAAATATCATCACCTAAATATAAATTGATTTAAATAAAGCATAACATTCATATCGGTAAATATTGCTTATTAAATGGTAAACATTATTTAAACCCCCCAAAATCAATAATTATATGAAAGGTACGTAAATCTGTCATATTCAGCAATTTTGTGCGATCTCTCTCCGTGTGAATTTGATAAAAGTTTTCATTACATCCAGAGAGAATACAGATTTTCTGAAAAGTGCCCGCGCTAAATTTCTATAACACAAAGTATTAACCGGGATAGGGCATCGGAAAAATCGCAACTTCTTTGGCGTGTCGGAATCGGTATCGAAATCGAAAAGAAAACCTGTGCCTATATTTCGATTCTAATATCGATCCTTTTAATTGTCTTTAAAAAAAATTTTTTTTTTTTTTTAGTGTGATTTTTTTGTAAAACAAAATCTCCATTGTTGGTAGAAATTTTGAAATAGTAAATATTGATTGATTTAAAACTACCAATACAACTAAGATCACCCCCCCCACAAATCACAGTTATATTTTTACGCTTAAGAAAGTATCTGCACATTTAACATTTCTTTTTTTTTTACTGTAATCAGGAAAACTAACAACTCCATTGTTAAATATTTAGAGATTTATAAAGAATCGGAACCGGTAATCGAATTGGGAATTTAGTTCGGAATCAGTAATTGTATCGGAATCGGGAAAATATAAGAATCGTCCCATCACTAATATATATACATACCATTATTTAAGCACGTCTAATTGAACACGACAGAGTTATTCTTTTTTCCGATCTTTCTGGATATATTTTCCATTCGCCGAGCGGTCTTTTTAATTTCGGCAGGCTTGTTATATAAAATGGCGCCCAAAAGTTATTGTTCGACCATAATCTTGTCAACCGCTTTCTCTTGGTGCATCCTATTATCATCAGGAGCGATTGTTGTTGTTTTGTTTTCTTTTTTTTTTTTTCGCTTGTAAAGAATATGGCGGACTAACAACTTATGGGCGCCATTTTATATAACATGCCTGCCGAAATTAAAAAGACCACTCGGCAAATGAAAAAGATATTCAGGTAGATTGGGAAAAAGAATAACTCTGTCGTGTTTAGACGTGCTTAAATAATGACTTGCTGCCAAAAGAATCCTAGAGTGGATGAAACGCGGAATATTCAGTGTAGCTTAATCGCCATATATATTTTATAACTTACTAACTAGCTCTACCTACATATTGAGCACTGTTGAAGTAAATACATAAAGTTTACGCATAAATGTATACTTTCGTATATTAATTTATGTGTGTAAACGAAGTATATATATATATATATATATATATATATATATATATATATTCTTAATGTTGATTAATTAGTATACTCATTAAGTAACTTGTACTAGATATCAAATGGCCGCTAAGCCCAATGCGTATATAATAGCATTTTCTCTTATTTTTTTACGATCTGAAGGTTTTACGTTTGTCTTGTGTCTATGATCAAATTCGTTATTGTCTATATATTTGGCAATCTGCGTTGTATTGCTCTACATTGACGTCCTCTTCTGATAATTTGACAAGTAGGTTAGTCTCCTGGGCGATTATGGAACGGCCGTCACAATGAATTTACGAGAAATACAAAAAAAAAAAAATATTTCCATTTTTTTTTCTAGGTCTCTCTATCTGTCTTTCTATCTTTCACTGCCCAACTCTTCCCTTTCTTCTTCGCCCAGCCCACTCCTCACACACACGTATAACTCTCCTTTATATAAGTTCTTCAAGTAATGAGTCGAGATTTTGAATTCCAAATTAATAAATAATAACACTGAAAAAAAAAAAAACGCCTGACGAAACCTTTCACTCAGAGAATGAATAATTTAGATATCATTAGTGTGGGGCATCGTTAATGGAGCACAAAACAATTTTGTGGGTGGTTGTTTTGTAGTTTTTTACTTTTAGTTGGACATGTAAGCACACATATACACAGACAACTGCCCTTTATATAATAGACTAGCTTGGGTGCTCGGCCTTTCCCGGGTGTTTGGAGATGTGTGTTGAGAAAAAAAGTTTTAGTAGGCAGGCAGGCAGGCTCGAACCCGTACTGCAAAGGAGGAAAAGAACGTGAAAAGACAGTGGCGTCTTTTCCGTTGCGTCCATCGCCAAACCGGAAGTGGCGAAGGTTTAAATTGAGGCTTGTCAATCGAAAAGCGGGGATGACTTTCGAAAATATTGACGAAAAAAGCGACCCCTCCCTGTAGAAAATTGCCCAGTTGAGGATGAAGAAATTAATGTTTTTAGCCAATTTTTCGATATTTGTCGTCCGAAGAGTCGAGCTTCAAAACGATACATATCTCGTGAAAATCTGTCGCCTCTGTCGAAAGTTTTGTGCAGACAAATATGCATGCATACATACATACATTAAAACAGACAAGTGAGATTTATATTATAGACTAGTCTGGGTGCTCGGTGTGGTAGTAGGCAGGCAGCCTCGAACCCGTGACGCGATAGCGGAAAAGAAAGTGACATAAAATCTGACATCTTAGCAGATGTCTCCATGACGCGACCGGAAGTCAAAAGCTTTGAAATTAACTGAAGTCAATCTAACGGTGACGATGACTTGCTAAAATGTCGGCGAAAAAACTCGACTTCTTGTACAAAACGGTCGATTTAGGGTGAAGAAATTAATATTTTGGTCAATTTTTCGATATTTGTCGTCTGAAGGGCCGACCTTCAAAACGATACCGATTTTGTGAAAATCCGTCACCTCTATCGAAAGTTTTAAGCAGACATACAAACATACATACATTCATACATTTAAACAGACAGGTGAGATTTATATAACAGACTATCTTGGGTGTCTGGCGTTGTCCGGTTGTATTTATCAAAAAAAAAAAGTGGTAGTCGTCAGACAGGCTCAAACCCGTGACACGATAGCGGAAAAGAAAGTGAAAGAAAACCTGGCGTTTTACCCATACTCCATGACGCGACCGGAAGTTTGAAATTAGTAAAGTCATTCTAACCGATACGATGACTTGCAAAAACGGAGACGCAAATAAAACGACCCTCTTTGTAAAAAACTGTCGAGTTTAGGTGAAGGAATTAATGTTTTAGCCAATTTTTCGATATTTGTCGTCCGAACGGTCGAGCATCAAAACGATACAGATCTCGTGAAAATCCGTCGCCTCTGTCAAAAGTTTTAGGCAGACATACAAACATACATACATAAATACATACATCACTTTGTATATGTCAGATTTCAGATAAACTATTTTATTTTTTAAGAATTATTAACCGATTTATTTGTGAAATTACTTTTATATTATAAGAGTAGGTAATTGGTTTTATTTCGATCAATCACTTATATGTTACGTTTCTGGAATTTTTTAGATGAGGATGAGTTATACGTATTATTTGGGTCCATCGGAACACTGTTCTCATCTTGAGTATCGTTTTTATAATTATTCGGTCGATGTGACCTCCGGCCTTCTTCAGGAGTATCTTGTCACAAAGGTGAGCTATATCGTCCACTAAACTTACGGTAAGAAGGACATCGAAAAGTCATAATACATGGCGATATTGCTGTGCGATAATCAATTACTAAGTAGACCTAGTACAGAATTTAATACAATATGGGAACCGTTAATTATAAACAATAGATAATATATACAAGTAATAAGTAAAAACATTAATATATTTATAGTCGAATGGAAAATAATAAGACAAGCTACCACGTGTAGGCATTTAGACGACCCATGTAAATTATGCCTTCATGAAAAATTTGCTATCCTGTACTTTAAAGAACCCCAAAATCTATTAAACTGTAGAAGAGAGATAGCAAATAACTGTGTTCACAAAATAAAACTTACTCTAGGATAGCGATACAAAATAGCTTTAAAACTAACAAAAACAATAGAAAATAAACAAATAAATAAATTAAATAAACATGAATATACATAAACGATCACACATATATGTATGTATATATATGTATATATATATGTGCATATATGTATGTACACATATGTATATTTATATATAAAAAAAGGAAAAGGTCTGCTTTAAACCACTAACCTAGTTCTAAAACAGATCCTTTGTTCGATAAAATGCATGCCCATTGGCTGATAGGAAGCGCCGCGGTGAATACTAGAAAGCTGATTGGCTAACTAAAATCCTCAACAGAAGAGGACCATATAAAAACGAGAAACAACCACAGAATTCGCGCATAACCCTGACGAATCCTAGAGTGGATGAAACGCCGAATATTCAGTGTAGCTTAATCGCCATATATATTTTATAAATTACTATATATATATATATATATATATATATATATATATATATATATAGTAATAATAATTAGTAATAAATAATGATATTTACAATTAGGAATAAAAATAGGTTTAAGGCTCCCAAAATTCATAACCAACAGGAACATTAAAATAGACACCAAATTCAGAACACTTCGAACGTATGTATGGTCTGTTCTTTTATACAGTTGTGACTGCTGGGCAATCACTAATAGCACTAGGAAGAAACTAGAGGCAACTAAAATTTGGTTCTTTAAGAGAATCTTGAAGATATCCTGGACAGAGAAGAAAATAAATCAAGATGTATTAGAAATGGGTCACACAAAAAAGGTCTCTAATAAGAACAGTACGAAAAAAACAAATGAGATTCATGAGCCACGTCTACAGAAAAGGCGGAATAGAAAAGATTAGTTTGACGGGAAAGATCGTGGATAGAAGAAGCAGAGGACGACAGCGAGAAACGTACGTTGACTGTCTGAACACCTGAGCAACATCAAAAATGATGAGCAACAATGAATTCATAAACGCATCGAAGGAGAGAGATAGATGAAGAGCCATAGTTGTCAATGCCTGTACCAGGGAAGAAACCGCTTGAATGAATGAATATTTACAGAAATTTCATTAGGAGTGAATTAAACTATTGTTAAACTCTTTTACCCGGCTCATTTGTTCAGTACATAAGTATAAAGATAAAAAGCAGACGGCAATGATTATGTAGTTTTTGTTGGGGATTCACTCTACATAAATCTGTTTAAACCATCAAATACAAAGCCATTGACGTTTATGGTAAAACAAAAATTAAAACAGAATTCAATTTTTTTTTTTAAAACAAGATGCTAACTGAAACGTGTTTTTTTTTAACGCCTTTTCAAAAAAATGAATAATATTGTTACTTGAAAATGGCTACTTCAGGGTGTCCAACAAGTCACTGAGAGGTTTTGAACTTAAATAGATTCTTTATTTTTTTTTATGATATCTTTCTGTAAATTTTAACACAATATGACTACGACATTGGAAAATTTTTAAAAATTCAAACAATCTTTATTTATTAAAAATAATGCCTTTTAAATGTTGCCCATTTTCAGCTTCGCATATTTGTGCTTTTTCCAAAACATTATTCATGACAGATTGCAGAATCTCTGGATTGCGATTTCACTCCCTTATTTCATTCCTGATGTTTTCCTTCAACTTTTGTAGGGTTTGGAGTTTGTTAGCATAGATTCTTTCTTTAAGATATCTCCACATGAAAAAGTCGGGCTAGTCAAGTCTGGGGAATGTAGTGGCCATTTGACATTGCCATAGCGAGAGATAATGTTATCGCAAAAGCACTGCCTGAGAATCTCCATACTATACTAATCCATAATTAATTTCCAAAATATTACCTGTAAAATATATGAAATACAGAAAAAAAAAATCATTAATGATAAAATGACAAAGATTTTCAACCCTTAAGTAACTTTTTGGACACCCTTTATTTGAGATCATATATAACAGGGAACCGTGGGGAGTTGAGCAGCGATATGTCTGTTCACATTACATTTAAACTTCTGCAATTTAATATAATCATAGAAGCAGGAAACAGGGAGTTCATTCGAAAGTGTAGCAGTCCGAGGAAAGAAACTATTAGAGTAGAAGGCGTTTCGGCATCTATGTGAAGGGGTGAGATTTTGCTGCTTGTCTGGTTAGTCGCGGGTATGTACATCTGTTATATAGTTATTATTATTATTATTAGACGAAGGTACCACTTGTGCGCGTATGTTACGTGAGTTCTTATTTAGTGTTCTTGTTTGTAAAGATAAGCGTCTTAAGACTGTTCCTGGAAGTAAGTGATCTTTGAGGTTCATGTGTGTGCTCATGTTGTGAGAAGAGATGGGAGATATAGAGAGATTAACAGGTGTATATAAAGAGAGCGTGAGAGTTTATAAATGAGAGAGATTGCATATTATTACATTTTGAGAAAGTGTTTTTATATCTAGATAGACAGACCGATAATTGAGAGGTTTGCATTTATGCCGATGGATTGACGGGTTGGCATTTATGCTCTGACAGTTCGTATGAACGGGAGTGTTTGTATAACATAAATAGACGCATATACTTTCTAACACATATTTTTTTAGATGATGAATTTCAAATAGTTTGTACACATAAATAGACAATACCTTTTTCATGTAATGATGGACACAGGAGACGGCAGTTATTAAAACATGTTGAACATTTATTCTTCCACTGACTGGCTGGTGGCTTTGCGTCCAAGAATTCAAAGCTTCACATTCTATTGTTTCAAAAGTGACCGCCTCGCTTCTAGACGATTGAAACCCATGTCTGGACCCAGACGATCGTCTGTCGATCTCAAACTCCCTCTGAGTTTCTCACTAACTAACTAACTAACTCTCACTTCCTATATTGAGAAATCCATGCATGTCCGGCCAACGAGACCACAATTCACGTGTCATCAACATGCGCGACCTGCACGTTTCCGACATTCTGATTTCCCAATAACCTATTTTTTCTTTTGTTGTTTTCACAAAGGAATTCAACCTGCATATCTAATTCATTTAACCCATATTTTATTATCCACATTCTTTTAACAATGAATAGTTTATTTATTATTTATTTCATCAGAATTAACAATTTAGTGGACATTCCATTTAAACCTATTGTTCTTTAAAACTTATTTCCAGGGTTCGATTTCTGCTTTCTCTCATTTTATTTTCATTTTTAGTAGATCTCTCTATTTTTATACTTACATGAAAAGGGGACAGCCCTTATCATGTAACACATCGATGGGAGAACAAAGGTATGATCTCATCAGAGCCTATTCCATTAAAGTACTTGTAAAACAGACGCAGGGATGTGACAGGGGTTGGCAGACGGTGCAGGACCTATAAGATTTGAGACTGTGTTTTTTAACGCATTCTAAGAATCAGAGACTAGTGGTAAATGCATCAGTTTAGATGTGAAACAATACACCATGCATGGGCAAATTGTTGCTTTATGTGAAAGGGTAAACTTTACCATCCGCGGCTCATTTAGTAAACATGTAAATATAATGGAAGATGTAACAGCGGTGCTCATCAGGGTTTATGTCTGGAACACTGAAGATGGACTAATGGTTATTAACCAATTTCCTCAACTTTTACATATAACTAGCAGGGAGACCCGATGTTGCCCAGGATTGAATGATGATCAATGAATATTTCACACTCCTATATCTTTATTGTCATCGAAATCCGTGAAATCGCGCGGGAGGAAGCTTCACATGCCTCCATGCAGTAACTTAGTCCAAAATATATGTTATTCTACATTGCACTCTAAAGAACCTAGTGTTTCTTTTATAAAATTATTTTATGTAAACTTCTTTCCAGTTAACGAAAAACTAAAATTAAGAAATTTACGTGCGGTGTTTGAACCTAGAGACCACGTCATGCAAAAAAAAAAAAAAAATAAATAATAATAATAATAATAATAATAATAAATAAATAAAATATATAAAAAATAAAACACGTAAATTTTCAAGTCTTATAAAATTCTTTGCAGTTAACGAAAAACAAAATTAAGAAATTTACGTGCGAAGCTACAGACCACCTCATGCACAAAAAAAAAAACACGCTATCAACTTACCCACAAAAAAAAAAACACGCTATCAACTTACCCACAGTAGAATTTTCACGGCTCGTTGTTCTATCATTGTTGCTAAGCGACCACATGGAAAACTGGTTTTACCGATGATAGATAAATTAAAATAACGGTTTCGATTATCGGTTATCGGTAATTATCGGAGGTATTCTGAGACAAAAACTTAACTAAGATCACTGCCAGACTTATAGACTAAAGTTCTGTAAATTTTAAAGAAAATCTGTTTCAGAGTCTATAAGAAACGAACTCACACCCACAGAAAATTTGCATTTATATAATTGTAGAGATTACGTAGCAGTAAAATGCAATTCAATGCGCGTATGAATAATTGTGAAATACAGTTCGAAGCATTCCCTTTGGATTGTAAGCGAAAAAAAAAAGAAAAGAAAATATTCGAAAAAAAAAAAAATGAAATAAAACTATTGAAATGAATCTTGTTCTATTTTGTTTTTTTATTGCTCTTAAACGTTCTAAAGTAACTCATACACATGCAAATACACGCCACACAATAATTTTTTCTTGTTTAGAACAAATCGAAACAAATTAACCAAAGAACTTCAATTAGATTTATACAGAATTAAATGAACGACCAGCGAGAGGAATACATGTAAATCGGGGAACGAATAATCTGATTTTCATAAACGACTCTCCTAATGCAATTGTGTCCGAGATGGGTATATTTACCAATGACGCTATGGTTTATTCTCGACGTACGAGTGGAACGGACGCGTACATACCTAAGGCGATGACTGATTCTCAAAATAATTAACTCTAGCCTGTAGCTGAATGGGAGAATAAATCGATGGTAACATCTAATGCTACTGAGACAAAGCATATTTCCTTTATCAATTACTAACAGAGAGACCCGACGTTGCCCGTGATTGAATGATGATCAAAGAATGTTTCACACTCCCATATTTTTATCATCGAAATCTTTGAAATCACCCAATTTGTGAAGCAAATCAATTGATTACCTGTTTTAGTTGGGTGCACATCGCGATACACAGGGAGGAAACATCACATGCCTTCTCACAGTTACTTAGTCGACATTACACGGAAGAGAACTTGCTGTTGATTTCATAAAATTATTTTTACATCCAATGACTTAAATTAAAGTTTAAAATGCAAAAGTCAAATATCAGTCCTCAATAGTGCTCTAAACAGAAACATTCATTTCCAACGCGCCATGCTATATCAAGGGACCTACTGTTGATTTCATATGCATGGCCTTACTACTTGTGCGATAATAATAGCTTCAATCCAAGTTTCAAATGCAAAATTAAAGTATCACGCTTCAAGTGTGCTTTAAACAAAAACATTCATTTCGAATGTGCCCATGATATCTCAAAGAACCTACTTTCATCGGAGTATTTCGATTATCGATTATCGATTATCGATTATCGATACTTATTAAAGACTTTCCGATATAAGACGCATCTAAGAACACGTCTAGGCACATAAAGTGCCTTCGTGTGAAATTTCATAAAAATCGGCCCAGCCATTTTCAAGTCCATAGGAAACGAATTCACACACACACATACACACAAAGTTCCTTTTATAAAATAGTAGAAAAGAGAAAGAAACCTTTTCAACCACCAACTGACATAGCCAATAACATCCTACGAGAGTCTATCATTTAAGGCCTTCGTTGTTACATTCACGGGTAATAGGAGTTGGACTAAATACATAGAAGAGAGTCGCCAACCTGATAGGTCCTGAACTGTGATCTAAGCTTCAGCCCCTGTCCCACCGACGAAATGTTGCATCCCTCTGCCTGTTCTACAAGAATTTTAATGGTGAATGCTATGACGAACTACAAGCACCTGTACCCTCCCGACGAAAATACCCCCGACAACACGACAAGCAGCTAAATCCCACCCTTTCACAGTAGAGATGTGTGTAAGAAAGCGTTCTACTCCAATAGTTTCTTCCCCCAGAACTGCTAAACTTTGGAACTCCCTTGCGGGATTCTGTTTTCCCAAATGTACTGACATGCAGAAGTTCAAATGTAATGTGAACAGACATCTTGCTGCTCATCTCCCTTCATAATATCCCTGCAACTTATGTCCCCGATAGTAGCCATCTACTTCAAAGTGGCACTGTGCCTTGTTTGGGGTTAAAATTGAATAATAAAAAAAAAAAGATACTGCAAAACTGGAGAAAGGAAATAATGGGCTCCTTTTACCTTGCTAGAAAACTTCTCAAACAAATCGGCATCCTATATCTCTACAAGCACACTATGGACTATTGTTGTCTAGACTTGTGCTCTAACCACTAGTTTCTCCCCCTAAAACGGTGTTTAAAAAAATCTAATATATAAACGGCTATATGCCTGTCTGTCTGTCTCGATATTTTCAAATTCTATCTCCCCCGAAACTAAAAAGTCGCAGAGCGGCGCTAGGGGTCTCAAACGATTGGATTTTCATGGATCGTTCTTTTATGGGTCTTTAGCCGGTTAAAATAATTTTTAACGAGGTCAGAAATGATCAGAATTGAAAAAATTTGTTATACATTTTGTACATTCATCTTAGTTTATTTTTAATTTTAATTTTTTATCAGTTCATGTACGTGTCATGTTGGTACGATGGTGACGTCGCCCGCTTTAAATGGTTTGGTTTCGATTCTAGCTGATGGTACCCAAATACGTTTTTTTTTTACTTTTGAAATCACGACACTATAATAATATATACGAAATCTGGACAAATTAAAATATCATCTTGAAGTGTATTTGCCCCTCTCCCTAGTAATATCTAATTTAAGAGGACCCGCATATTGTCTGCCGATCTTGACCTCATGCCGCATCCCTGTAATCTTGCATTCCTGTACTTGTTTTACAAGTATTTCAATCGAATATTCTCTGATGTACTTGCAGCTTTAGTGTCCCTCCCCCCGACGTAAAGACTCTCGACCCATGCGAAAACCAAGTAAATCAAACCCTTTCACTCTTGAGATCCTCAGATACGGGGGGTTCTTTATTTAATAGTTTCTCTCCTCGAACTGCTTACCTTTGGAATTCCCTTCTTGTTGCCTGTTTCCCTAGCTGTACAGCATATCAATTAGTTTCAATGTAATGTGAACTAAAAGCTCGTTGCACAACTGTACAGTTAGGATGTCCATCTGGATATGAACTTTACAGTAGTCTCGTGATCTCAGGAAAGTACAGATTGTCCGCTCTTTTTTACTTCCGGTTTTTGCTCCGCATAATGGACGACTATGAGAAGCAAGGTAACGTCACGTTTGATTAATGACTCTCTTTCTCTCAGATGGCGTGAAATCTGTCTTTTCTCTATGTTATGAATGGCTTTCTTATCCACTTGAGCATGTCTAACTATAATCTATCTATATATCTATAAAAGTGAAAGTGTCTGTGTGTGTGTGTCTGTCTGTATACATTTCCCTACGCAATAAGTCTCTCAATTTTCAGTCTACAGACTCCAAATTTGATATGCAGGTTACTGAGATTTGGGAAAATCTTTGTAATCCATTTTCGGACAGAAACTTGCCTGTTAAGGGGTCAAAGTTCAACGATTTGACGTTTTGAGAACTCTACCAAACTCCTCCGCCAATTTTGGGTCTAATCACTTGACATTTTAGATATTGGTTTCTTGGACATGGATCTAACTTAATAACTTGATTTGAGCCCAAAACAATGAATGTTAAGGGATCATAATAGGAGTCTAATATGAAGGTATTTGCAGCTTCTCTTCCAATTTTCGGATTTTAATCATATCAAAGCACATTTCAATTCCTTTTGACGGATTGATCGTTGCTATTTCTTCTGATGAGTTAAGGGCATAATAGATTCACTGATTGATATAATAATTAAGTGATTGATTTTGCGCTACGAAACAGATACTGTCAAGAATTGTATAAGTCAACTGAATTAAAGGAATAAATTATAAGATGGTCAACATCATGAATTTTGGAATATAACTTTTGGCATATATTCTCTCTCTATCTCTCTCTCTCTCCCTCCCACTCTCTCTCCCTCTCGCTCTCTCTCTCTCTCTCTCTCTCTATATATATATATATATATATATATATGGAATTTAAAATGGAGGCGGGGAGACCTAGAGGATCGACGTTTCGCCCGTCCTTTGCGGGCTTTCTCAAGAGGGTCGAATGTTTAGGGCTATATATACTAATAGGGGGGGTATGTAAATTCCACCCATGTTACATTCTTACTTTGTAAACGAAATAAGATAATGTTTTTGTTTGAAATATCAGCCCTTAACGATAATTCTTGGCCTGAAGACGTAATCCCCCCCCCAACGCGGGTGATTACAGAAACATGTATGCACATATGTAGCCATCAATGTTTGTATAGATAAATTTAATATACCTGCTCTGTTCACTCATCGAGCACTCTTTGGTAGACAGATGTTTTTCATTTGATGTACTTCTAGGAAACTAAACTCTACTGGCTAAATTAACATTTATATACCCTTTTACAGTTTATGATTGTAAAAAAAAAAAAAACGATATAAAAGAAATTAAGGCGGAGGTATTCAGGTTTATCCTGTATCTAAATTGTTTTCATTGATAATGATTTTTGACAAATAGGAAGAGATAAGCAAGGAAAATGTTTCTTACATAACAGTATTAGTAGATTGGCAAATGAGAGCAGATTCAATTAAACGACCTGTTGAGTTATTGTGTATATGCTTTAGGAGAGCCGCATTATTAAAGTCAAAATATATATGAAAGCTACCTCATACGAGAGTTGAGCTATTGTCCCTAATAACGTAGACTCAAATCTATAAATATAAAAGCGAAAGTGTATGTATGTGTGTTCGCTTTTTCTGTGTGTCTACAAAAGGCTTCTTTCAGAGAAGAAGCGGTCGCTCGCTTCACAACTTTTTAAAATTTTTATATCACATATAAATCGTAATATCTCACAGTTAACAACGAAGCTCGCCTGTCTATTTAATTTGCTCGATTTCGGGAAGATGCATATTCAATATTTGTCGTTCGCCGCATGTGGGTTAATCTTTTTCCTATAGCATCTTGGGAGTGGGGGAAAAAAACGTTCCGCAATAAATGAATACTATCCCGCAGTCAAA
The DNA here is from genome assembly GCF_053919585.1 of Euprymna scolopes. NCBI lineage: Eukaryota > Metazoa > Mollusca > Cephalopoda > Sepiida > Sepiolidae > Euprymna > Euprymna scolopes. The sequence continues at coordinate 139,170,947 of NC_136488.1, forward strand.
CTTGACCTCATTAACTCATTAAAACGGGCACCTGCTAAATCCAACTAATTAAATAAATTCAAACGTGCCTCCGTTAGCATCTCGCGGTGGGGCAATCGCTAACATCGCACTTTTTTTTTTCACTTTAATTTACAACTTTGCCTCAAGGGTTCGGGTTCGATCTTCATACTTACTTTTTTTTACTCCCCCCCCAAACACCCGGGCAACGCCGGGTACCCCTCGCTAGTCCTGTATAAAACAAAATTAATATAGTGATACAAACAACACAGAATCCCAAACAAATCTAATTTATAAAACTCTTTATGTCTGTCTGTCTGTCTGTCTGTCTGTCTCCAGATTTTCAAACTCTACCTCTCCGAAACTAAAAGTCGTAGAGCGACGCTACGGGCTTCAAATGATTGGATTTTTTATGGACTATTCTTTTATGGGGGTTTAGCCGGTTAAAATAGTTTTTACGTGGGTCAAAAATGGGTCAAATTCGAAAAGATCGTTAAACATTTTAGTTTATTTTAATCAGTTCATATGCGTGTCTTCTTGGTGCAGTGGTAACGTCATCAGCTTTGAATGCTAAAGTTTTGCTTTTGGGTTCGATTCTAGCTGATGGCACCCAAATACTTTTATTTTTACTTTTAAATCACGACTCTACGATAATATATACGAAATCTGGACAAATATAGATATCATATTTAAGCGGTATTTTACGACCGGGCAAAGCCGGGCGCCTCCCCGCTAGTGTTAAATATCTTACCATATATATATATATATATATATATATATATATATATATATATATATATATATATATATATATATACGAAATTTCTGTCCTGAGGATAATTTAATTGACATGGATATTATTAAAAGTTACTGATAAAATATTAGTGGTTGTCAACTCAAAATGATAGATGGGCAACTCATAAAACCTCTGAGACGTAAACTGCTCATGAACTTTACAATAATTATAACTAGTTGATTTATACATCCATGTAGGGGAAAAAAACAATCATAATAGCATTAAACGTTTATAAAAAAATAGAGCGTTATATTATTTTAAAATTGTAAAATATTCAAGTCGATTATCACTGTATTCTAAAACTGTTATGAAACTGTTTAAATTTCTGAATTACCTATATATGTAATAATCTTCCTTGGCCTTTTCTGAATATATACAGCGCGGAACGATAAAATTGTCTCCCTAGAGAAGACGACTTGATACACTTTCCGTTTGATAAAAACCAGTTTTCGTTTCTGTTTCAGACTATATACTAATTGGCCAGTTGTATACATATTCCAAGAGCGATACGAACCGTCTATCATGCCTGAAAGTGACACAATGTTCAACGAGCGAGATCGGAGATGCGCCGCTGTATAACTCATGCTCTCTAACGATTCAAGTTATGACAGCAGGACCATTGCCACAACCCTCAAAATGCAAATCCAGACGGTTCAACGCTTGAAGGCATAACTCAACGCATTGAGCGACCCAGGGTTATGTCCTTTGGTGTGGTTTTAAGTGAGGGCCGCATCACGCCACCTCACGTCTTCAAAGTCGGCTTGAAAGTCTACACCAAAGTGTACCTGGATGTGCTGACGAGTGTGCTGATCCGTTGGTGCAATCAGGTGGCTGCTGGCAGACTTTGGGTGTGGCAGCAGGAGTCAGCGCGGCCCACATGTCTAAAAAGACCCAGTCTTGGTTTCAGAAGGAGTGCTATGACTTTGTACCCTTCTCTCACTGGCCACCTTCCTCTTCCCCCAATCTGAACCCGATGGACTACTTCATTTGGTCATATGTCAAGAACATCACCAACATCACCTCCCACAACACCAAAGCAAGTTCGATTGCTGCCATCAGGCCTATTTGACCTCTGGTTGACCTGTTTCTTTGTGTGTGCTCTACTTAGCCTGGACATCTCGTTTCTTGACCTGTTTTAAATCTAGGTTAGTTTTTTTTGTTAGTTTATATATAAATATATATATATGTGTATATATATACATATACATATATATATGTGTGTGTGCGCGTGTGATCGTTTATGTATATTCATGTTTATTTAATTTATTTATTTGTTTATTTTCTATTGTTTTTGTTAGTTTTAAAACTATTTGGTATCGCTATCCTAGAGTAAATTTTATCTTGTGAACACAATTGTTCGCTATTTCTCTTCTACAGTTTAATAGATGTTGAGGTTATTTAAAGTACATGATAGCAATTTTTTCATGAAGGCATAATCTACATGGATCGTCTAGGTCTCTACGCGTGGTAGCTTGTCTTATTATTTTCCTTGATTTCCCAGTATTTATTTGCTAGCGTTGTTTTCATATGGTGTTTTTTTTATTGTTGAATGTACTTTTGTGGTCATAATATCGAGTTTTGAAATTTAAGGAAGTCATACCTACGTAATATTTCTTGTTATTCGGGTTTTCTTTCGCAAATATTGTGGCCTGGTAAACTAAGCTTTTGGTTAAACATTTATTTTGAAGTGGGCAAAGTGTGCGGTGTCTACAGTTTCATTTATCTTGTTCGTTATTAGTATTTTTATTTCTAGTATGGTTGTTGTTGTCCGGGGTTAGTTTATTATTATTATTATTATTATTATTATTATTATTGTTATTATTATTGTTATTATTATTGTTATTGTTATTATTGTTATTATTATTATTATCATTATTATTATTATTGTTATTATTATTGTTATTGTTATTATTGTTATTATTATTATTATTGTTATTATTCTTGTTATTATTATTATTATTATTATTATTATTATTATTATTATTTCTGCTAGTGTTAGTTTTATTTTTGTCATGGTGTCTACTTTTTTATTGTTTATTTTGTTATTGTTTACATTGTTTCTATTTAATAAAAAAA
>NC_136488.1:139183815-139211315 GCF_053919585.1 Euprymna scolopes
TCTTTGTTGTTACCCAGGTTTCATCAATGCTCCCGCTGTTGTCTCCTGTTCATCGCTTGCTGATCGAGAACTAAGCGGACACCAGTTTGATTTTAAAGTGTCTATTTAACAGAACAAAGAGACAAAAATCAAATGTATGTGTATGAGAGAGAGAGAGAGAAAGAAAGAGAGAGAGAAAGAGGGTGAGAGAAAGAAAGAGAAAAAGAGATACAAAGATAAAGACAGGGAGAGAAAGATTTAGGAGGAATGAGTTGGAGGAGGTATACCTATACCATTTGCATATAAAATGAAAGGGGCAGATTATGCGTTATTGAGTTCCTAACAAATGTGCATTGAGAATGGTGGTGACTATGTAAAAAAAATTGGTCAACAAAGGGAGGTAACTAATAAAGATCGACGGGATTATCTCCTTTTTATTGAAATTTGTAGGGGGGGTGTACAATTTGTTTTGATTATTTTGATTTTTTATGAAAGTTTAATTTTGAAAGTTTTTGTTTCATTTTATAAAGCAAAATCATACACTTTCATTTCAGAATTTTTTTTTTTAGAAAAACAGTTTATTAAAATTTAATGCTACTATTTCAGTCTTTATAGCTCTTCAACATTTTTAGTTAAAAATTAAGATGCCATTCTAAGGTAAGAGTTAATAAGTGTCAGGCAGATATATGATCAGTAACGGTGGAACTTGGATGGGGCTTGATTATTTAAGGGGATGGCTCGACAGGAATTTATTTACATTAGACTTTAAAATGTTCGTGATATAGTCAACTAGGAAACAGTCCAACGATATTGTGTTCCATAGATGAACAGTTCTAGCGAAGAATCTCTGTTCATGGAATTTGCGTTTAGTTTTAGGCACATATAACGAATGGGGAAATTGTTGACAGTTGTTGTAGATAGACGAGTATTTGTTGCGAATGTTTTAGAGAGGGCTCATAGATTGAAGCTCAGTCGAGCACCTGCCATTAAAGTAACGATAGAGCAGAGACAGACTTGCAATGTCTAGTCTCTGAGAAAAAGGGGAGTAGGTGGTGAAAAGGTCCGCGCCTACTAGATTTTAAAGCTGTCAAAGCAGGGAAGGATACTCTTAGAAGCTCTACCCCAGACGTGGCAAACAGTACTCTATCGTATGACGAATTGCATTCTTGCACAGGTAGAGGATTGCGTCGGAAGTGAGATATTTTCTGAAGCGGTAGAATTATTTCGCCATTTTTTCCCCAGTTATTTTGTCAACGAATCTGAAGCAGATCTTCTGTGATAATCTCCCATCGATTTTTCCGTCTTCTGAAACAATATATTTAATCAAAGACTTTTTACTGCCTTTGTTAAGTTAAAAAAAAATTGTGTCGTTAAAAGTCTGTTAAGATGTTTTCCTTTTCTTGGCCGTGCATTATTTAGACTTTCACAACAATTTAAGTAGGTGTTTATTTAGTTTGGGCTTTACTTTTTTTTTTTTTTTAAATAAACATCTCATGTAAGTGGAGTTTCGCGTAGACGAATTGCAGCACTCTGCATCATACATTCTAGCCAGAATTTGCGATGTTTATCTCGCAGCAAAGTTATGGAATTCGAGGCAGATGCATATACTAATTTAGTCATGTCTGTTTGCCGTCGTCTAATTCATAACGAACCCCCGTTCTCCGACCTGGTTTGTTAACTAGTATGGAGAAGGGGCGCGCTTGTTATTATTTGGCGCTTAAAACAGATTCAAAATTAAATCTCCGAATTCCAGGAGACTTGCTTATCCCCAGATAAGGCAAACCTCTCAATCCACCTCTCCTTTTCTCCCTCTCTTCCTCCCTCTTTCACTCTCTTTCACCAACATACTCTCACTTTCTCTTTCTCTTCTCTCCTCTCTCTCTCTCTCTCTCTTTCTGTCTACTTAACCACTCTTTCTCTTATCCTATAGCAAGGGAGTCGAGGTCAATCCTAGATATATGAACGGAGAATAAAATGTTGGCTTTTTGACATATTCCCCTACCGAACTATAGCAAAGTTAATCTCTATATTATACTAGCAAGACATCCGGCGTTACCGGGCCTTAAAATACGCTTAAACATGATATTTTAATTTATGCAGATTACGTATGAATTATAATAGAATCAATTCTCTATTGATTATTATATATTACAAGAAATAAGTTGTTAGGTGGACGAATTTGAAAAAAAAAATAATAATATCGTTCATCAAATTCCGTCTGTGTTTGTTTACAATATCACGTCAGCTGATATTTTGGTTTGACGATGAATGCTCTGGAAAATCCGCTTCTGATTAATGTTTGTTTTAAAATATGCAAACGAAGAAATCATTTTCGGCGATTTTAAATGGTACCTCTTCTTTTATCGTAAACTGAACTCATTAGTGCGAAAAAAATTAAAATAAATCGGTGAGGTACACCCAGGCTTGAACAAGGGACCATTCGATCTGTAGTGGAATGGGGACAAAAATAGATGGTTACATTCAATACTGCCAAGGCTAAGATTGTTTCCTTCAATAATTACAAGAAACCGTGGATCTTGATAAACTGTGACTCTTAGTAATAAAATAAATTTTAAGTCAGTTCCTCCGTGGAACAGGCCGGAGAGAAACACAATAGCAGTGCATAAACAAGTGCACTGCTATTATAACCACGAATGGCCAACCCACCATTATTGGCATTTCTGAATTCTATCGGCTTGCTAAAAATTTGTCCACGATATAAAAAAAAAATATTCCTTAACTAAACAATTTGTTATATTAAATCAAAAGTAATAGATGAATTTAAAAAATAACAATAAGAAAATACACTTAATTAATAAAGTATCGTTTTGCACAGCTATATGCAAATTAGTCAGCTTTACTATTAAGATGACATATTCATAAGCAATAAAACAAATAGTGATGCTATTGTATAAACTACAAACTAACTTGAAATAATGTGTTTTTACTCCACTCTTTTTTTTTTTTTTTTTTTTTACACAGTGATCACCACTTATCAAGGCCCGGAAGCCACTCAGGGATAAGGGTTATTGCAAGTACATTACGTTAGTGAGGAGATTTGCTGAAATGTTTACTTAAGGGGGCGGTTCATTAGGAATTTGTTAACATTGGACTTGAGGACATCCAAGTTGTAGTCCGGAGGGAAGCAGGCAGACGCAACAGAGTTCCACGGGCGTGCAGTTCTAAGAAAGAAGCTTTGTTCATGGAATCCGCGTTTTGATTTAGGCACAGATATAGAGTGGGGGAAATTTTTCACAGTGGATTCAGCTAGACGGGTGTTTTTCGTGAAAGATTGGCGAGGGGGGACCAGAGATTGGAGTTCAGACGAGCATCTGCCATGGAAATAACGATAAAACTAATTCGTTATTCAAGTACCTTGTTGCAAATCATATCTATTCCAGTAGCTTATTTTCCAAGAACTGTAGACGTGTGAGTTCTCTTCTTGTTGACCCCTTTCCTTTCTGCTGAACTCGGAAATCCTCCGCAAGGACCCATCGCACAGTGGATAGAGTACTTGATAAAATTCGCTTGTAAAAGTTACACTCTTTTGGGAGTTGAAGGTTCAATCTTCAGTGCGGTCAACTCAAAATAGAATTGCGAATTACCCAACATTTCTACCCAGTTATGGCTGACAAAATAAGAGCATGCTACCCCCGTGGATTAAATAAAGGTTTCGTTCGAAGTTCCGTGCAGATTTCCGAACCTGACTAAATAAGTAGAGGTTAGATCGATCGAAACGTTGTGCAAATGACACTCAAGATGAGAACAGAAGTCCGAAGAATCCTAATAATACGAACCCCGAGAATGTATCAGCGTCGGCGGAGGACTGCAAGAGATAAATACGCCGTTTTTCTCAACAGATTTGTGTCCCAGCTTATTGCGGTTGAGACAAGTTGAGCCATGGCCTCCGCTGCTCGGGATTTTCTTAACAGCTTTCGTCTATTAATCACGCCTCACACAAGGGATCATCGTGAATTGACTCGGCTTTACGAGCGTCTCAATTAAAGCAAATGTTTCGAGCCTTCTCTGAGCTTGTCAAGACAACTGGAAGTCAAATGAAACTTACTGATGCTTCAAAGTTCTAAGGGTAGTTATACCGGTTGTATATTTGGGTTTTACAATGAATACTCTGGAAAAGTCTCTTCTAATTAATGTTTTGTTTTAAAATATGCAAACGAAGAAATGATTGTCGGCGATTTTAAATGATATCACTTCTTTTATCGCAAACTGAACTCATTAATAAAAATAAAATCAAAATAAAATGAGGTACACCCGGGATTCAACAGTGTATCATTCGATCACTAGTCGAATGCCTTTCCATTCAAATACATCTCCAGATGATAAAATATTTGTTTTTTAAGAAAAAATGATTTACTGAGATTTATTATCTTTCTTGGCCGGTGTAACCTAAAATATTCCCTTGTAAATATTCTTCTTTTTATCTATAAGAAAGAGAGATTACTTTTAGGACTGGTTTTTTTTTCGATTTTCGATACTTATCGGATAACTTTCTGCAAAAAAACATATAAAAAAAAACATGCTGAGATCTATTATCTTTATTGGCCGGGGTAACCTAAAATACTCCCATGCAAATATTCTTCTTTTATCTACGTCACGTCAGTTCCCAATAAGAGCTGGCATGGACAATGTAATCGTGATAACGACACCAGACATGGGCAGTAGATGTTTTTTTTAAAATGTGTCTTGAAAACAATATGAGAATGAATTTCAAACTGGCAAAATCGAGGCCAATAGTACTGAAGAAAGGCAAAGTCTCAGAGAAAGTACAAATGATAATTGCAGGGGCAACAATATCTACCCTGATTGTAAAGCTTTTTAAGAACTTGGGCAACGCTTTCAATATCAGACATAAGAACACTGACGTAATCAACCAAACTGTTTAGGACTTTGATGAACAAGCAACATTTATATATTATATTTTATTTTTAATGGAATCTCTTGAAATGAGTAATTTGTATTCTTATTTGTTTATTGGCGGACTGTTATCCTCATCTTCATAGTTGTTGTTGTTGTTTAATTACATTTCTTATCGCGGTTAACAATCCGAAGAAGGCCAGAGGAATAGTTGGTCGAAATGTGCTGAAACAACAACAACTATGAAGATGAGAATGATAGTCCGCAAATAAATAAATAACCATTTATGTACGTTAGGGTGTGTGTTCCTTGAATAGAAGCGCTGGTTGAGTTTGAATAAAAATAAAATACGTATTAGATACGTTTGAAGTCAAAACAACGCATTATTATAAAATAAACAGATATTTATTTTGTTTGAAATTTATATTGAAATTCATGAATATATTTCGAAGATACACTTCATCATCAGTATGTTTTTCTTTTTCTTTTTTTTTTTTTTTTGTCATGTTGTTGTTGGAGCATAGAATCAGTAGATTCTATGCTCCGGCAACAATATGGCAAAAAAAGAGAAAGAACGAAAGACATACTGAAGATGAAGTTTTATTTCGAAATATATTTATAAATTTCAATATAAATTTCAAACAAAATAAATATCTGTTTATTTTATAATAATGCGTTGTTTTGGCTTCAAACGTATCTAATACGTATTTATTTCAACCATTAATGTAGTTTGGAATTTTTACTTTGTGCGAAAAAAAAAAAAGGTGGGAAAAGTTCAATTATTACAGCAATTATTTTGTATAATACATTTTTTGTCCCTATCTAAAGTTCCTTCTTTTGTGGGATTGAAATTTTCCTATATTAAAACCAAGATTCTGAGGTATCTAAATTTTCATGAAGGACCTCCCCATCTCTTTGTGTTCTTTGCGTTAAACTAAATTAAACCAAATACAACCCACGTTTGTACCCTCTTATAACCTAGTAGCTGTGTCCCTAACATTCATAATGACCAGGTTAATTAATTTAGGGGTAAATCCTGCATATAAACTAATATAAGCACATACTCATATCTAGCTTTATACATAGAGAAAAATTTGGACCTTCCATAACTAAAAAAGGGAAACCGATTTTTATAATTAAATGCTCGTCGGACATATTTCTCATAATCTGCGAAACATCTCTTAAGTGAATAATTAATTTCTTTAAAAAAAAAAATGTTAATAACAAACAATGTTTAGTTTTTCTTCTTAAAACAGTGAACTGTTCTACTTTCAAAACGTCATCTGCATTTTTTGTCAACGCAAGACTTTGACAGGAAACCATATGTTTAATAAAATTCAGCGAGCATTCGCGAATGTAGATCAGGTCAAGTAAAAAAGAAATGATCTCATTAGTAATCCCCCAGAGCAATGCGACAAACAATATACTAGCTCACGTACATAAACGCTTACGCAAAAGTTTCTGAACTTTTATTACTGGTTGTAAAACGTTTTGTACGAGGTGCCTTCAATAAGCTTCCCGACTTATTTTTTTGTCCAGCCATTTTAAATTGGCATAGGCTCTTGAAAATTCAGTATGTTATTGCTATATATCTTGTGAAATGACTGGCCAGTTTTTTATGATTTTAGATTCAAATGAACAGCTACAGCAGGAATTAGAATACACCCTAATAAAGCCTGATTTTCACAGCTCGTGAATTTAAAAAATGTAATCTGGACGCGAGGACACTTTAGAAGAACGATATGCAATAAAATTTTTGTTTTAAACTTGGAAACGTATGGAATGCTTCAGACTGCTGTTGGAATATCTTGCATAAAACGAGCATTAGTTTTTAAGTGGCATCAGAGATTCAAGGAAGGCAGTGAGTCTGTGAGCTAGGATGAGAAGTGCGAAAGGAGTAAGGAAGTCAGAACAGTAGAGTTGATTGGCCAAATTAAGAATGTAATGGATAAGGATCGTCGTGTGTCTATAGAGATAATAAGTGCACAGTTTGATATCAGTGTGGGAACTGTAAACAGAATTATTCGCGAGGAACTGAAGATACGGAAGATTTGCACAAATGCACCATTCCATAACTCCATTCTTGTCAGAGACTATTAGATGAAGATGGGCATCAGGACACTTCCTTACCCCCCCTTCTATAATTCAGGCCGTTTCCCTGTGACGTTTGGTTATTTCCTAGACTCAAGGAGGCTGTCGTTATGGGGTAATTATGGAGATGAAAGAGGCTGTGACGAAGGTTATTGACACGCGCACACAAGAGAACTTTCATGGGGACTTCCAGAAGCTGAGAGAACGGTACAACAAGTGAATTACAACCGGAGGAGATTACTTCGAAAGAAACATGTCTTGGATGTCATCAACTAGTATTGAAACTAGGGATGGGACGATTCCAGTATTTTTACCGATTCCGATACAATTACCGATTCTGTATTAAATTCCCGATTCCGATACAATTACCGATTCCGATTTTTTTCTAAATCTCTACATATTTAACTATAAAGTTGTTATTTTTCACGATTACTGTAAAAACATATGTTAAATGTGCAGATATTTTCTTAAACGTAAGAATACACTTGTGAGGGATGATCTATCGATTTTAGTTTTACTAATAGGTTAAAATCAACAGATATTACCTATTTAGTATTACTATAAAGCGGTAGAATACTTTGATTTAAAGAAAATCAAATAAAAATGCCAATTAAAAGAATCGTTGTTGGCATTAGAAAATAGGCACAAATTTTTTCGATTCCGATATCGATTTCGATACTGATTTCGATACCTCAAAATTTCCGATTTTTTTTCGATTCCCGATTCCGATCCCGATTAATCGATCCAACACTAACTGAAGCCAAAACATTTTTCTCTCTACCGTTATTTTCTAACTTATGGCCTACGAATACGAGCATATCAAAACTTTACTAACTAACGTATTTAAACCTATAGATGTATATTTGCGCATGTGTAATTAGGGATGCGCGAGAAGTCGATTTACGCATTGGTTGGGTAATTCATTGCCATTCTATTGCCTCTAATGTTCCCCTTTTTTAAAACAGTGCGCATTTTTCCATTCTGAATCCCAGTCGGATATCCTGGCTGAGAATTCTGGTTGTATTTATTAGTCTCTAGTTTCGTTTTGTTTCCTACAAAAAGTTTTAGGTCGTTATTATTATTATTATTATTATTATTATTATTATTATTATTATTATTATTATTATTTACTCACTAGGAGTAGTTAAATGGGCCATCACCAAAGATTTCTCTTTGAGAACAATTTTTGTTGCCACTCAGACTCTAGATAACACGAGTCCCCATAACTGCAGTACTCTCCATCACTTTCGATAACCTTTGCAGTTGAATTTAAGTTATCGCAACAACCTCTTACCATTGATTTTCGTTAGTAGCGACCATTGGTTTTCATTGGAATTTGGGTGTCAATAATACTCACACTTTGAATTTATTTGAAATAAAAAAATGATATATTTCAAAAACAACAAAAACAATTTACAAAAAAAAAAAAAAAATCAGTAAAGAAAACAATGCGAAGACATACATTATCGGGCAGCGTTCAGTTGAGACAGCTGGTTTACTGTTTATATATATGTTCCTAGCCTGGGTTCCCGGCGTTACCCGGGTGTTTCGAGGTATGTGTTGAGGCAGGCAGGCTCGAACCCGGACCGCGAAGGAGAAAAAGGAAGTGAAAAAATCGTGACGTCTTTGCTGTCGCACCCATCGCCAAACTAGAAGTGACGAAGGATTGAATTAAGGCTAGTCAATCGAAAAGAGGGGATGACTTTCGAAAATATTGCCGAAAAAGCAACCCTTCCATGTAGAAAAGTGCCCAGTTGAGGGTGAAGGAATTAATGTTTTAGCCAATTTCTCGATATTTGTCGTCCGAAGGGGCGAGCTTCAAAACGATACCGACTTGTGCAAATCCGTCGCCTCTGTCGAAAGTTTTAGACATACATACATACATACATACATACATACATACATACATACATACATTTAAACAGATTTTTGTCCTTTATATTATAGATTACGTAGGAATGTTTCAAGGTAAAAGATTGAACAAAAATAAAGTGCAGTTTATTTCTTATTGAATTGAAGCAAATAATATTACATTTGTACACAGAGGTGTCTTTTAAGGGAGATAATTTAACATTAAATAACAAAATAGTTTGCGATATTTTGTCTTCAAAGGATTTTGAGATTGTTTTTATGACTAAACACACACACACACACACATTAAGAATCCGGTGCATTGGCTGGTGGTATTTATACCGGAAAGGCGGCACGTCGATACATCGGTCCATTTAATGTTGTATATTTAGACCAATACAGCATGCACTGAATAACATAAAACCGCTAAGATAAAGTTAAATCTCTGCTTTTATATAAAAGGTATTTTGTTTGTGTGTGTGTGTGTGTGTGTGTGTGTGTGTGTGTGTGTGTGTGTGTGTGTGTGTGTGTGTGTGTGTGAAAGATAGAGGAGAGAGATTTCCCTATTGATTCTAAAACGCTAGGCTGATTTTTATGAAATTTCACGCGAGTGTACTTTATATAACTGGCAGTGTTCTTAGATAGGTTTTGTAACGAAATATCTTCGATAAGTATCGAGAATCGAAATAATTCGATTAAAGTAGGAACATGCGATTTTGAACAAAGTAACACTATACACAGCCTAACCTTACAATTTAATTTGATAAATTTTAACACTACATAAGCCAAAAGGCCCGACATAAGATCAACAAAAGTTTGGTTTTTTTTATATGACAGGAGGGCGTTCGAAATGAATGTTTCTGTTTAAAGCACAGCTGAACCATAATACTTGACTTGCATTTTAAGCTTTAAATCAAGTCACTACATATAAAAAAATAATTTTATAAAAGACACAGTAGATTCTATACAGTGCAATGTAGACTACAATGTATCGTAGACTAAGTCACTGCGGGGAGGCATGTGAAGCTTTCTCCTGGTGAATTACAATTGGTCCCCAAATAGAGCAGGTAATCAATCGATTTGATTGAAAATTGGGTGTTTTCACAGATTTCGATGACAATAAAAATATGGGAGAGTGAAACATTCGTTGATGATCATTCAGTCCCGGGAAACGTCGGGTCGGGTCGCCTGCTAGTAGTAGTTAGTTATTGCTGCTCACTTAATGTGCTGCAACCAGATAATGCTAACGAGTCTGTTCATAGTTATTTTGTACTGAGCGAGAATGCCCATCGAAAAAGCTGATCTTCCGTATCTTCTAACATTTTGCAACGAGTTGCTGCTGTGAGAAACAAACAATTAACTATGACGCCAACTCTCCCAGGCATTACATATTCCTTCAGGAGGGAACTTAGTTTATTGCTAATCATATTTGGCGCTCCTACCGAGGAATAACGACGGAACTGTTTTTGTAGATAATCTGTCAGCGCGCTTGTAGCGATAAAAAGATGATCGCACTACGCATGAAATCGAACTTGTGTCACATCAATCCCTCGAGAGATGAATGCAGAAATTATATCTTGCCTCTATTATCTCTTTCTTTCTGCCCCCTTTCTCTCTCTCACTCACTGTCTCTCTGCACACACACACACACACACACACACACACACACACACACACACACACACACACACACACACATATATGTCTAAAGAAGCTTTAAATAAAAAACTGCAAAAATAAAGAATGCAGTTTAGATTTCCGATTTGTCTCTGCTTTATCGTTATTTTTATGGCAAGTGTTCGTCTGATCTCTAATCTATGGTCCCTCCTCGCCAAACTTTTCACAAGAAACACTCGTCTAGCTGAAAACACTATCAATAATTTCTCCCACTCTTTATCTGTGCCTAAACCTAAACGTAGATTTCATGAACAAAGCTTCTTTCTTAGAACTGCACACCTGTGGAACTGCCTTCCGTTTTCCTGCTTTTCAGCTGACTACAATATGGTTGTTTTCAAGTCCAACGTAAACAAGTTCTTGATAAGCCGTTCCCCTTAAGTTAACAAATTTGCCGAATTTCCATTACTAACGATTACTATATTGTCCAATTGTTACTGTACACTCTTTAACTCTTATCCTCGGATGGCCTCTGGGCCTTTATAAGTGGAGATTTCTATGTAAAAAAAAAAGTGATATTCTTGTGGAAATGCAAGGTTACCGCCACAGTACGACACTAAAAATATAATGGAGACATAGTTAAGACTTCTACCCGCTCATAGCTGACGGAACTACGAGGGGCGTGCAATAAGTAATGCTCCTAACCCACTTTCAGTTGTCTGATATAGCTGAAATTTTGCATTTGCAATGATTTATATCTCTACGGGTTATGTGGCAAATTACAGCTCTGAACGAATAGTGGTTTCTGCTTTACAGGTGTTTGAACTGAGTCAGGTGTTAAATGGAGCCTGTTGAATGTCGAGCAGTGATCCGTTTTTTGTATTTGAATGGACGCACACCACAGAAGACTTTTGATGAAATGAAAGAAACTTATGGTGATAATGCCCAATCATATGATCTTGTAAAACGCTGAATTTAAACATGACCAGAAGTCTGTGGAAACAGCTCCCAGACCTGATTGCCCCCCTTCTGCCATTGATGAGGCATCTGTCCGTCAAGTTGAGGCTGCCATTTTGAAAAATCGGCGTATTACTATTCGCCAAATATCCAAGATGTCAAGATTAGTACAGGGTCTGTGGAAATTATCATTCATGACCATTTGCATATGCATAAAGTGTCTGCCAGATGGATTCTCAGGTTGCTCACACCATTCCAGAAGCGAGAACGCGTCGAGTGCTCGAGGATGAATTTGGAGATGTGCCAAGAAGATGAGTCAAAGTTTTTCAAAAGACTGATTACACAGGATGAAACCTGGGTCAATCACTATGATCCAGAGACCAAAGCCCAGTCAATGCAGTGGAAGCACTAAGACTCACCACCTCCAAAGAAGGCAAGGGTGCAGCCCTCCGCTGGCAAGGTCTTGCTCACAGTCTTCTGGAACCAGGACGGAGTAGTGATGACAGATTTTCTGGCAAAACGTATCACGATTACAGGAGCCTATTATGTTTCACTTTTGAGGAAACTAAGGGAAACTATCAAAATCAAGAGGCTGGGTAAGATCAGCAAAGGTACCCTCCTCCTGCAGGACAACGCTCCGGCCCACAACTCGCATGTCGCCAGATCAGAAGCACGGGCATGTGGTTATGAAATCCTTCCCCGTCCTCCCTACTCTCCTGACCTTACACCCTCTAACTTTCACCTCTTCCCAGCCATGAAGTTGTTTTTGAAAGGAAAGCGTTTCCCAGATGATGCAGCCTTGAGTTCTGATGTCATGTCGTGGTTGGATGATCAACCTGGGGTGTTCTACAAAAACGGTCTCTAGAGCTGCATCAAACGATGGGAGAAATGCATAACTCTGGGTGGTTTCTATGTAGAGAAAGACTAATAACTGCCAAGTTTCGTTGCTCTACTGCTATGGGAAGTGGGTCAGGGATGTACTTATTGCACGCCCCTCGTAGAACAAGCTGTTCCCGCGGATTTAATCAGTTTTTACATTCGAAATTCCGTAGAGATTACCGAGTTTGATATAATGATTCCCGATTTTTTTAAATAAAAATATGTCAGCATGTTGAAACGAACATTTTGCATTTCAAATTACCGATATATGTCTTTACGTGCTATTCATCCACCCAAAAACAAAACTTTTATTCGATATAAACCACCTTTGGTGTATGATTGCTATTTTGTTATATGACCAGTAGTTTAAGAGTTCATCGCTTAAATAATTTCACACAGATAAACACACACATACACGTACAGTTTTATTTGTATAGTTAAAGATAGCATAGTCTCTTGTCGAACTCGCAAGAATCCATGGTGTAGTGGATAACGTACTTCGAAAAATTTAGTTGTAAAGTTACATTCTTCTGGAGGTTGAAGGTTCCATCCTCAGTGCAGATTCCCGAGTTCCACAGTACACTGCAAACAGTCATTTCGAACGCGCCCCTGTCTTATCAAAGAACCTACTCCGTGCAGATTCCCAAGTTCGACAGAAAGATTACGGAATTCGACAGAAAGATTTTCGAATTCGACAAGGTACATGTGAAGAAGGTCGGAGGTTACATCGACGTGTGAAAATGACACTTAAGATGAGAAGAGTAGCCGGAAGAACCCAAATAATACAAATGTCGTCATTAGTGTCAATAAAAATCAGCTCGTGGCCCACCCTTGCGAATTGCGATGCATTAGCAGCTTACTACTTAAACAGCTGCACCCACAAATGCACGGACATTTTTCTTCCTCTGACGAAACCACGAACACCGGAAATCCACTTCACGCCGATTTACGCTCTTCCTTTATAATTACGTTCGACGTTTAAACCTTTGAAAGAATTGATTTAGGAGAAAAAGAAAACATGTTTTCGATAATTTTCGTATGTACTGTTACTGGTTTCGTAGATATTTCCGTATTTTTGTGAGTCAGTCTCCATTTTTTGGTCATTGTTTCGAATCTACGGAGCCAGTAACTTTTCTCCTTTCTGTTCCAAACAATAACCGATATGTTTGATGAAGGTCGAAGGTCAATCCGACCGAAACGATGCGCTATTAGCACTCAAGATGAGAACAATAGTTCAATCAATACAATTAATACAAACAATCAGCCCTTATCTAAAAAAAAAAAAATAAAAAAAAAAGCCAGAACTTTAAATAGGAAAGTTTTGTTCAATGTGTGATGACGGTATTTGTGTATAAACTTTATAAAATGAAATCACGCTTTTGAATTTTCGGGAAGAAGATTGGTAATTTGTATAATTTTGGATTCTTCGGACTATTGTTCTCAATTTGAGTGTTATTTTCACAATGTTTCGGTTGATGTAACCCCCGACTTTCTTTCAGGTTTATCTTGTTGAACCCGAGATTTTTTCTGTCGAACTCGGGAATCTGCACAGAATTTCGAACAGAATCCTTTATTAAATCAACGGGGGTAGCATGCTCTCATTCTGTTGATCAGAATATATTACATTCACACACATACACACACACACGCACATATATATGCATATGTAGTAATATATATATATATATATATATATATGTAGTTAATGAATGACACAAGTTTATATTCCAAAGTTCATGATGTTGACCATCTTTTAATTTATTCCTTTAATTCAGTTGACATTTACAATTCTTGACAGTATCTGTTTCATAGCACAAAATCAATCACTTAATTATTATATCAATCAGTGAATCTATTTTGCCCTTAACTCATCAGAAGAAATAGCAACATTAAATCCTTCAAAAGGAAATAAACTCCGTTTTGACATGATGAAAAATCCGAAAATTGTAAGAGAAGATGTAATTACCTTAAAATATGTTTCCATTACACCATTTTGAATTTAGAAAGTTGATTTCTTAATTACTTTTAAAGAACTTTGGAATATAGACCTTTGTCATTCATTCACTATGTTGCTCTGTAATTACATTGAGCTTCTTAAATAAGGATTGGTATATATTATAATGAAATAAAGTAGATCTCCACACACACACACACACACACACACACACACACACACACACATATATATATTTATATATTTAGATGTATATATTTATATTTATATACATACATATATATATTTATATGTACATATATACATACATATATACATATATATGTGTTGTTTTGAAAAAAGAAAAACCGAATCAATTCATGAAATTATCACATATATATATATATATATATATATATTTATATATATATATATATATTTATATATATATATATATATATATATATATATATATATATATATATATATATATATATATATAAAGCTTAATTCTCACTGAGTGAGTAGAACTTCCATTCAATCATATTAACGGATCAAGAATATGCTACCTCCGTGAATTAAATAAAACCATTCAACAGAAAGATTCCCAAGTTCGACAAGATACGCCTGAAGAAGGTCGGAGGTTATATCGATCAGAACGTTGTGCAAATAACACTCAAAATGAGAACAGTAGTCCGAAGAATCCAAATAATATGCAAAGATAATATTATTTTAAGACATGTTGTGTCATCATTTTCACGGTAGCTTTGTTGCTGTTAGGTTGAGATATGTTTGATTACTCTTAGTGAGCAAATAATGTAGTTAGATATTTAGAGAAGTTTTTCATTTTCTTTTTCTTACTATTAAAAAGTTGTGTTACAGAATTAAAATATTGTAACTTATGATTTTTCTAAGTGTTTAATAACCAATATTCCGTTTAGAAGCCATAATACAAATTATGGAATACACAAATGTGGGTAAAAAGGGATGGTAGATGAATATGTCTCTGCTTGATCGTTATTTTCATGGCAAGTGCTCATTTGTGCTCCAATCTATGGCCCCCCTCGCCAAACATTCACGAGAAACACTCATCTAGCAGAAAACACTTTCAATGATTTCCATCGCTCTTTATCTGTGCTTAAACCTAAACGTAGATTCCATAAACAAAGCTTATTTCTTAGAAACGTGTGTTGGAAAAATTACATTGAGAGCATTGCCAGGACCGCTGCGAAGAAGGTAGGTTCTCTCTACCGTGCTAGAAAGCTACTAACGCCCGAAAGTATCCTGTACCTCTATAAGGCCACCATTCGCCCATGTATGGAGTATTGTTGTCATATTTGGGCTGGAGCATTTGCTACTAGTCTCTCCCTCCTAGACAAGGTTCAAAAGAGAGCCGCCAACCTGATAGGCCCTGAACTGTCATCTAAGCTTCAGCTTCTGTCCCATCGACGAAATGTAGCACCCCTCTGCCTGTTCTACAAGTACTGTGAATGCTCCGACGAACTGAAAGTACTCGTACCCCTTCGACGTAAATACACCCGACAAACCCGACAAGCAGCAAAATCCCACCCCTTCACAGTAGAGATCCCTAGATGTAAGAGAGCCTTCTACTCCAGTATCTTCCCCAGAACCGCTAGACTTTGGAATTCCCTTCCGGGTTCCTGCGTCTCCAACTGTACTGACATGCAGAAGTTCAAGTGTAACGTGAACCGGCATCTTGCTGCCCAACTCCTCACATAGTACCTCTGTAGGTTATGTCATTGATAGTAGCCCCCTACATCAAAGTGACAATGTGTCTTGTTTAGGGTGATAATGTAAAAAAAATAAAAATAAAAATAAAATAAAGATAGAACTGCACGCCTGTGGAATTCTCTTCCGTTTTCCTGTTTTCCAACTGACTATAATATGGTCGTCTTCAAGTCCAATGTAAACAAGTTCTTGATGAGCCGTTCCATTTAAGTAATCCAATTTACAAAATTTACACTTCTAACGATTACTATATTGTCCTATTGACTACTGTACACAATTTAACCCTTATCCTCGAGTAGCCTCTGGTCCTTGATAATGGTGACTTCTTTGTAAAAAAAAAAAAAGATGACAACAAGGTGTGACCATTTGGTGTGAAGTGGAATCAAAATGGTTTCAGACTAATACGAAACGATTAAACCTTACAATAAACTTTGCAAGACGAAATTCTTTATATAATGCGATTATGATTACAAATGGTTTTAATTATTTGAGAAAGCATAATTACGCTGATTGCTTCCACACGTTTGGCAACAACGCCTTTAATTTAGAAAGCGTGTATTACTTCTTTGCTACCCAGCTGCTCGGGTATTGTGTAATTTTTTTTTAAAAGTGATCCATTTGTAAACATTAAAACTATCATCAGGAAAATATAAACAATTTTCATGAACTAATCTATCTATCTACTAGCAGGCCACCCAGCATTGCCCGGTCGTAAAATACACTTAAATATAATATTTTGATTGATACAGGTTTCGTATTCAGTATTATATTATATTGTACCCAATATATAGTAATGATTTTTTAAAATTTTAAAATAATGACTTGTGCGCCACCATCGAGAATCGAAACCAAAATGTTTAGCTTACGACTGACTTTTTTCTTTTGATGTTAATGCCTGAGCTATGAAGACACGTTTGCTGCAAATCTAAAAATTAAAACATGAACCAATAGCTAGCACGTTATGCATGTTACGTAATGGCGTCGACCGACTTTCCCCTAGCAAGTTCAATTTTTTAAAAATTTTGCACCGATTATCCACGGCTAAAACCCAGATATAAATTTTCGCATTGGTTCAGCTACTCTATATAATTAGTTTCATATCTGTAGACCAAAAACTGACAGAGGAGTTTGGCAGGCCAATTTTTTTAAATAAATAAATAAATAAATATATATATATATATATATATATATATATATACGCATACATAACGTAGATTCAAAACGTAGATTCCATGAACAAAGCTTCTTTCTTAGAACTGCACGCCTGTAGAACGCTGTTCCGCTTGCCTGTTCCCCTCCCGACTTCAACCTGGATGTCTTCAAGTCCAACACAAACAAATTCCTGATGAACTGCCCCCCCCCTAAGTAATGACACCTTACCAATTCTCCAATACTATTGCTACACTATCCCTTTGATTACTGTACACACAATAACCCTTATCCCCGAGTTGCCATTGGGCCTTGATAAGTGGTGAACTCCATGTAATATATATATATATATATATATATATATATATATATATATATATATATATATATATATAGAAAATTTTTTGTGTTTACTAAACCTTTTTACGCAAATATTACGAAAGTATAAATCATGTTGAATGTCTGCATGGATATAATTAGACGTAATGGTTAACTAAAGATGATCATCCCATAAGAAAACTGAAAAAACTACTAGAGAATTTAATTAAAACGAATGTTTAAAAGAATATGCAAATTAGCTAGATCTTTTGCAGATGAATGCAATTCCACGGCCCATATATAACAAAGTGGTGTTTTCTTTTTAAATAAATAGAAAAAGGGATTTTTAATATGAATATCAATACACACGCAAAAAAAAAATCCAAATTTATAGGAGTATAGATAGATATAAATATAAAAGTGAGAATGTATCTGGAAGGACACTTTTCAACCTATATACTGAACGAATTTTTGATCTACAAACTTGGAATTTGTTATGATAAGTATTCAGACAGGTGGAAAACTTTAATTCGTTTCATCTGGAAATGGCAATGCACCAGCCTAGATGTGACAACAGTACTCCATACATGGGCGAATGGTGGCCTTATAGAGGTATAGGATACTGTCAGGCGTAAGTAGTTTTCTAGCACGGTAGAGGGAGCCAACATTCCTTGCAGCAGCCTTGGCAATGCTCCCAATGTATCTATTCCAGTTCATATTCCCTGTAAACGTTAGGCCGAGGAATTTAAAAGAAGTACTTTCAGGCAATGTGTTTTTGGCCATTGCTATTGGTGGTAGAGAAGGTTTCTTGTAGTTATTGAAGGAAACAAGCTTAGTCTTAGCAGCATTGAAAGTATTAAAGAATCTATTCATGTTAGTATGAAACTAATAAAGCAGTTGATCTATCGATAACATAGAATGGGTTGATATGCCGTAGATAGCAAAATAAAACTAAACTTAGGTAAACATCCTCGAAGTCTTTAAAGAAAAAAAGAAGTAAAAAAAAAATTAAGATCGTACGGACATTGATGATAGCCACGTCTAGATAGAAGAGTGGCGATTTCCATTGACCTGGTTAAAAAAAAAAGAAGAATCATGTACGCGCTATTAAACGTGTTATTGATATATTATATTGATATCCATTTTTATAGGGAAGGATTGGTGTATGATAAAAAACGAAGTTAATCAAAATAAAACATCGCATGCAGAAAAATAATGAGTTTTAAAAGAGTACAAAATTAAGATGTATATATTTATGGAAGTCTAACCCTAAATAATAATTTCTAATAAAAATGTACGGGTGTATTAAGCATTTCATTAACATTATAGTATAAGAATTTTTCGATGCTTGATTGCGTTTTTTATTATTTCGAAAATGTAACATTTCCCGCCGTCAATTTGCCGTTATATTATAGATTTAACTTTGTTGTTGTCAGATAATTACGCCAATTAAGCCATGGCGGAATGGTCTAGAAACCGAGAATTCGAACGCCGTTTATAAAACCGCTGGATGCACTCATTTAATGCAAAGTAAATTGGTTCATTTCATGGCCAATTAACTTCATTTTAAAAAGCAAACACACTTTCAGATAAGAATAATAATGCGCGTGTTTACAGAGTGTCTGTTTACGTATGAACCCATCTGAAAATGTCGAAAAGGGGAGGTTTGCGTTACACTCAGTTATGTAACTGTTAACAACACAATTAAATTAACAGTCTCTGTAGGGCGAGGAAGTCAGAGAGAGAGAGAGAGAGAGAGAGACTATTGTATTTGTGAGAAGAGATATTATATCAGTAACTGACAAGCCTGTGTGTTGAAAGATATCAAGAACAAAGACTTGAGAATAACAATAATAATAACTGTTTGCGTCGCCATTTTGTTTTATTCTAACGCCACTGTAAAACAACCCAAACCGATCCATTCGTTGACACTGTCATAATGAGATTGAATTTCTATAACAGTATCATGCCTCCCTTGACAAGATAGGCAAAGCATTGATATTTTAATTACGTGCATGGCTATCCAATGCTGAACATCGTTTAATGCAAACGGAGCATACTAAACCATTGTAATGTATTTTATGCATACTATTATTACTTAAAAATGTCACCATGATTAATTTATAATCTTTATTTAGATCATTAAAACATCATTCCTATTTTACTGTCACGCTGAACCGAAAAAAACCGAAAAAAACCTTCTTTAGTTAAAAGAAAGGAAACCATCTTCCACCATGATAACGCTGGTCCTCCCTCACACAACACACAGCAATCAACAGCTCTCCCAAGAGAACGTCGTTGTTAAATCCCACCCCATCCTGCGTGTTCCGCCAGCCTAGCTCCCTCTGATTATCCCTCATTACGAGGATTAAAAAACCATTTACATATCGTTAACTAAGCATCACGAGCGGAAATTGAACATGCATTAGATTCATATTTTATATTAAAACCTTAAGAATTTCACAAGCGAGACGTTTTTGAGCGTGTTGAAAGATAAAATCAATATATAGAGTGCAAAGAAGTTTATTGGTATGCATAAAGATGTCAAAAAAAATGTTTTACATTCTTAAAATTGGTTACAACGTTTGCACTGGCCAATATAAGAAGTTTATTTCTTAATAGCTAGGATAGTATATGTATGTGTGTGTGTGCATGTGTATATCTCTATATATATATGTGTGCATATATATGTATATATGTGTGTGCGTGTGTATATCTATATATATGTGTGTATATATATATATGTATATATATATATATAGTAATTTATAAAATATGCGCATAAGCCTGAAGAATCCTAGAGTGAATGAAACGCGGAATATTCAGTGTAGCTTAATCGCCATATATATTTTATAAATTACTAATTAGCTCTTGTAGTAAATACTTAAAGTTTACGCATAAATTTATATTTTCATATATTAATGTTATGTGAGTAAATGAAGTAGTTATACATATATATACATATATATATATATATATATATATATATATATATATATATATATACTAGCATGGATACCCAGCGTTGCCTGGGTCGACATGAAATTCGGTTTGGCCACACCTGCTATACTAAAAATATTGACCAGTTTTTCATTATTATATGTCAGCTCCATCGTTACCCCGACAAAAATTTCAAAAATGAAAGAACTAATGAAAACACGAAAATGTAATCCCCCCCCCACCGAAAAAAGCAGAAGTATGTCATAAACTCTCCACCAGATATTTCGGCAAAAGGGATACGAAGAGAAGCTATTCTCCGGATATTGAGCACCTTTTTATGACTATATTCCAGTTTAAGCGAATGTCTTTTATGCTCCCTCAGTCTAGAAAGATTTGTTATTACGGTTTGTCGCAACGAAAACAAACTATAAATAATTCGGTTTCAAAAATACTAAAATAGAATCTGTGTCAACCGAAATACACGTTTTTATGTTATAAAAATGATTGGGTTATTAAAAGAAAAAAAAGATTAGTTACAATTTCAAAAAAAAAATGTGAAGAAAAAAATCTGGTAAAAAACGTAAATTAAAGTTTGTTTTGTTTTTGTTTTAAATAAAGAATCGTAGTTGAATTTGATTGTTTGTTTATTTTAAAATAAAAATCCACTATACCAAAACGTTAATTGCGAAATCACGGAAATTATTTTATTTGAACTGATTCCAAAAATAATGCTTGAAAGTTTGTGTGAATTATTTTTAGTTTGACTATCCGCCGAAAAAGAAAACAAAAACAAAAAAAAGTTAGCGTCCAAGGGAAATAACTCAAAACTCAAAAAACTCAAACTGTTTTATAAAAAAGTCGATGTTGATAAAAATAAATAAAATTAAATATTTTATCAATATAAATCAAATTTAAATAATAAACTTAAATAGAACACTTTAAACAATTCTCTCACTATAAACAATAACTAACACACCGCTATTTAATACATCGATTTCCTTTAATGTAATATGCAAATGACGTCATCTCTCAATCATCTATTTTACAAGAATCATACTATATATAGGAATGAATGAAGCATTAAAGTAGTGGACCTTTTGTATATATAAATCAAATTGTGAACAAACAAACAAACAGACAGACAGAAATACGAATTTATATATATAGATGTATACTTACATATATAGTTATATATATACATTCGTATTCCTGTCTGTCTGTTAACAATTTGATTAATGTATACAAAACGTGTCTTACTTCAAGCTTTCATTTATTTCTATATATAGTATGATACTTGCAAAAATACACTATTAAGAGATCACCTTATTTGCATATGACATTAAGAAAATTGATTTTACTAAATATCTTAGGTAATGTTTTTAACGAGAGATTTATTAGAAGTATTCTATTTAAAATTGTTATTTAATAAATTTTAAACAACAATTATATTGATAATATATTTAATTTAATTTATTTTGGAATTAATATTTCAAACAGAGCGACTTTTTAAAAACTTTTTTCCCCCTAGATGCTATCCATATCTCATTTGGCAATTTCATTAAGTTTCTAGCTGGGAAAATAATTCCGTGTAAATGGAAAAATGCTTGGCTTTTATTGTTTTTTTTTAATATAAAAAAAAACACCAAAAACTGAAAAGATTTCATTTGTTTGTTTTATTTTATTCCTTAAACGGAGCGTCGTTTAATGCCTATAAAAATGAAGATCTACTGGCCCCTCTAAATTACACAATTTTTTTTCTTTTTCATCAATTACAAACCTAACTTTCTAATTAAAAAGGTAACTTTATACGACGTGACCCAGCGACATTTAACCCCTAAAAAAATGGAGATCTACTTTTTTTCAGCCTAATATATTTTAACAGCTTTTATAAATATTATGAGAGAAGAAATTTAAAAGAAATAAATAAAATAACATGTTAGAGTGGGGGATCACTTTTCTATATAAATTTAACGTAAAATGAGCACCCACTTTTTGGCCACCAAGCGTTCAACGAGACATGTAACCTTTAACATTTTTTCAAGTTTGGCGATTGACGGGTGGACAAAATCTGAAAATTTTTTTTTTTTTCTGGTGGAGGAGCGGGAATTACACTGGAAACATAAAATAACGATAAATTTAATTATTTTTTATGAGACCATTTTCTATTTCACCTAACAATTTAATAAACAAAACAACCCCCAAAATATGATGAATTCAATTTTTTTCGGGGGGGGGGCATTAGAAACGTAAAACGACAAATAAAAAGCAAATCGAAATGCTCCCTTAAAAATAGCAAATCGAAAATTTTCTTTATTTACAAAACAAAAGCCAGTAAAAATAGTGACCTTACAAAAAATAAAGGTAAATGTGTAGTTTATCAGCGTAAATTATTTGACAGACAAAAAATTATAAAAACTATTTATTTCTATATAAAACATTATTGGATCCAAAGGCTTAAATAAAACCAAAAAAAAAATTAATTTTAATGTTTTTTATCATTTTTTTATTAGACTTAATGTGCACGGCTTACATGTTTAAAATTTAGCCTTTTTTAGTTTTGACAGATTGGCTTTTTTAAGGCCAAATTTGGCCTTTTTACGCTCTTTCATTAAAAAAAAAATCTGGCGGCCAAAAACATCGTTCATGGAAGAACTTAATATTCCAAACCTTAGAAAGACCCAATTTTAAAAGCAATATAGCGGCCTCGAATAATAAATATAAATGATAAAAAAATAATAAAAATTAATTTTTGTTTCTGGTTTTATTTCAGACTTTGGGTCTTACAATGTGTTTTATATGAAAATAATTAATTTTTATATTTTTTGTCTGGCCAATAATTTATGCCGCTAAACTACAAATTTATCAAAATAAAAAAAAACGCACGCATTAATATTTATAAACGTCATTTTTTTAGGTTAAAAAAATCGTTGGTTTTCTTAGGACAGTGATCCCTTCTGCCGACATATCTGTTGGAGAGGATATCAGATGCTGTTGTTTTTTTTTTGTTTTTTTTTACACAGTGATCACCACTTATCAAGGCCCGGAAGCCACTCAGGGATAAGGGTTACTGCAAGTACATTACGTTAGTGTGGAGATTTGATGAAGTGTTTAATTAAGGGGGCGGTTCATTAGGAATTTGTTAACATTGGACTTGAAGACATCCAAGTTGTAGTCCGGAGGGAAGCAGGCAGACGGAACAGAGTTTTTATCCGTTCTTTTAATTTTGAAATTGTTGTGGGGGTATCCGCATTACTCATGATGAAAATGATTAGTATAGCGGGCGTGTTTCAAACGAAACTTCATATCAACCCAGGCAACGCCGGATACCCATGCTAATATATATATATATATATATATATAAAGCCCCTCCATTTTCTTTGATTCCTTGAATTATATCTATATTAATAATTCTGTTTTCCTGTGGATTACCGATACATTTCCAACAAATACAATTCGGATTTTTCCTGTCCTGTAATTTACTATCTTTCCAATTGGACTTTCACTGTATCCTTTTTCTCCCTTTTTCCTGTTTATTGGTGTTCTATTCAAATTGAATCCCTATAAACTGTTAAATGACTTTTTATGCAAATCTAGTAAACTGAATATTAACTGTTTCTTCTAATGTATTAACCTGCAAAATTTGTGTATATTTTGCAAACCTCTTACCTCTGATGAGAAGAAGTGCATTCTTGGAAACTCCATAGAATAAGGGTGTTTTCTTCTTTTATTTGTACTCCTTGTTGAATAATTCAAATTTTGTATCACTTCCTTAGAGGTTTACAAAGTTTTTTTTTTTTTAGAAAATTTGAAAAAAAAAATTTCAGCTTAAATACTTTCATTTTCTCTCTCTCTCTCTCTCTCTCTCTCTATATATATATATATATATATATATTTGTATGTATATATTTGTATGTATGTATTTATACATATGTATAAATATGCGTCTATATATGTGTGTATATATGTATATGTATATATACACATAAACATATATTTATTTATATATGTATATATATAAATATGTATACATACATAAATATATATATACGTACATATGTATATATATATAACTATTTCACTTACTCATATAATATTAATATACGAAAATATACATTTATGCGTAAACTTTAAGTATTTACTTCAAAAGTGCCCAATACGTAGGTAGAACTAGTTAGTAAGTTATAAAATATATATGGCGATTAAGCTACATTGAATATTCCGCGTTTCATCCACTCTAGGACTATATTTGTTAAGATTTTGTTCCCAGAAACGCTGGTTGAATTGAAATAAAATAAAATACGTATTATATACGTTTGAAGCCAAAACAACGCATTATTACAAAATAAACAGACATTTATTTTGTTTAAATTTTATATTGTAATTCATCAGTTTTTAGGATGGTGGCTTTTGAAGTGGAGGTATTCACACTCAACAATACCTCCACTTCAAAAGCCACCATCCTAAAAACTGTCTAAAATCAATACCCTACTCCCTAGCACGTAGAGTCTGCACCATAGTAACAGACAGACACCTCCGTTCAACTAGACTGAATGAACTACAAATAACACTGCGGAAAAGAGGATACCCACTACCACTAATACAGAAAGGTATTGAACTGGCTGAAAAAATTCCAATAGACCAACTGAGAACCCCAAAAGAACACAACAAAGAACAAATTCTAGCATACGTCTCTACACACAACACAAACAACCCAGAACTATTCACACAGATAACAAAAAACCTTATCCTCCTCAATCAGAACGACAAACTAAACAACATACTTAAAACAACAAAAATAATAAAAAGCAAATGCCAACCCAAAAACTTAAAACACATCCTAACTTCCTCAAAACTCGTCCCACATACTACAAAAGGAGTTACAAAATGCAACAAACCGCGATGTGGAGTATGTGACATAATAATAGAAGGTAACACATACACATTCAAAAACCCAGTACGAACATTCAAAATAAAAAAGGATCTAAATTGCACCTCCAGAAATGTAGTATATGCACTAAGATGCACAACATGTAACAAATCCTACATAGGCGCCACCAAAAATTTCAGCAATAGAGTGGCCTTACATAAGAGCAACATCAAAATTGCAGATAACAGACACCTCTATGATTCAAAACACGTACACACATGCAGTGGAAACAGCTACAAAATAATGCCAATCTTCCAAACAGACAATTATTTTTATTTACTTACACAGGAAAAAAACTTCATTACCAGATTCACTCCTGAACTGAACAGAACCTAATACCATCACACAAAAACATGAAATGCAAGGTACACTCGCATGCACACCCATACACGTACACATATACACACCCACACATAAATCAGAACCGACACATTAAAACACACACACGTGCGTGCATACAACCACACACAGACATAACACCCCTATCTCTAATACAACACACTGAACAATACCAACCCTACTTAACCTCGAAACCAACAATACTAGGAGACACCTAGAACCATAGTATAATATCTGTTCCAACACCTCGCTCCCTCCTCAGTCAGTGGAGGAGAACCCCCTCATGACTGAAACGACTATCATCCCTTCTATCATCCCCCTCCCATACCTATACCCCCTCCAATTCCCCCCTCTGGGGAACAAGATCTTCCCCACACTAGGAACCGATCCTGGGTCTGGCCATACCCACATGGGGAGACAAATAAATAGAAACATTAAAAAATCCCCTATTTTAAATACACCCCTCTTTCTAAACCAACATAATATAAGGAATACCCGAAAAGACTAAAACGAAAAATCACAATACTAAAATCCAAGAATCCAAAAAATAAATATCAAAATAGAATGAAAGCACCCCTACCCTTATTTCAAAAGAGCCAGTTCCCCCTCCTCACACATACACATTAGTAACGACCTCGGACCACAGCCGCCTTCCTAAGGAAGCAAATAACCCCAAAATACTATAAAACAATATACACATTCCCAAACCAATAAAAGCAAACACACACACACACACACACACACACACACACACACACACACACACACACACACACACACACACCCTACTCCACCCTAAAGGAAAAGAAAAAACATTAGCAGAAAGAGATAGCGACTACAGCCAGGTCAACGTCTCCCTGGACAAGACCAATAAAAGAGCAATAAAAATTCAGCATACCAATGAATAATAAACAATGAATAATAAACACTTACAAGCCTCCACCCCTTGGAAAAACTTCAAATTAACTACGAAAATCGCCATTTTTACATCTCCAACACATTTGAAAATAATTTCTGACGAGGACGCATCACAGATCGTCTGAAACGCGCGTAAAACGATTTCAATGACTTAAAAACATTATTACAATGATCCAAACATAATTCTCAATGAAAAACCAAGACACGGAATAATAAAATAATGTTAAAAATACACATTGTTGGTGACTACTCCCTTATTTAAACATATATATATATATATATATATATATATATATATATATATATATATATATATAAAATAAATAAATAAACAAAACCTTTTTACCGAACCCATTTTATAAACAAAGACAATTGCGCCAGGAAAATGCCTACTTCGGACCATTACATTGTGATGTGGATTACTCAAAATACAGTTTGGATTATTTTACCACACTGCTATGAAAGACATTCACTTCGGATTTTTATCATGCAATTTGGATGTGAATTTTTATATCCTTTTCATTAACCTCCCTTACTCTATGACATTTAAATACTTAAACAACTTTTAATTGTGATTTTCCATGTCTCACTGACTTTAGCAAATAAGGTGTAAACCATTATAACTATTTGCTAATATTTTCTCCTCTGAAGAGATGGTAGACATCGAAATCCTATAGGAAAAGGAGTTATAATATTTCAAATGTGTTCTTTGTCTTGCATAGAATAAAAATTTCTTGATTTGAAATTCAAACATTTCACGTCATAAATTTTTAAATTCATTGAATGACTAAAATTTATACATTTATTTCCTGTGTGTTGACGTGTAGGAATAAAAAAAGTCTTTTGAAAAAAAAAAAAATGTTTCCTTCAAAAGCACATATTTTTCGACCGATCCTTCGATCTTCCTCAGTGTGAATGATAGAAAACATGAGTGAGCGGGCAGAGTTAGCAGCGGGGGGGGGGGGAAGAGGCACGGGTATA